>NW_027476621.1:0-170616 GCF_051020955.1 Megalopta genalis
TGCATTTGAAGCTATATCACTTATATCCCAAGTGTTTGAAGCTAAATTATTTGTTAAGCATGGATTTGAAGGTAAACATTCTACATCGCATTTATTTGAAGCTAAATCATGAGTTTCGCATGGATTAGAAGCTAACACGTTTGTTTCGCCTGCATTTGAAGCTATATCATTTATATCGCAAGTATTTGAAGCTAAATCATTTGTGTTGCATGGATTTTAAGCCAATCCTTCTACTTCGCATTTATTTGAAGCTAAATCAAGTTTATCGCATGGATTTTGAAGCTAACTCGTTTGATCGTCTGCATTTGAAGCTATATCACGTATATCCCAAGTGTTTGAAGCTAAATCATTTGTTAAGCATGGATTTGAAGGTAAACATTCTACATCGCATTGATTTGAAGCTAAATCATGAGTTTGGCATGGATTACAATCTAACACGTTTGTTTCGCCTGCATTTGAAGCTATATCACGTATATCCCAAGTGTTTGAAGCTAAATCATTTGTTCAGCATGGATTTGAAGGTAAACCTTCTTCATCGCATTGATTTGAAGCTAAATCATGAGTTTCGCATGGATTACAAGCTAACACGTTTGTTTCGCCTACATTTGAAGCTATATCATTTATATCGCAATTATTTGAAGCTAAATCATTTGTGTTGCATGGATTTGAAGCTCATCCTTCTACTTCGCATTGATTTCAAGCTAAATCAAGTTTATCGCATGGATTTTGAGGCTAACTCGTTTGATCGTCTGCATTTGAAGCTATATCACTTATATCCCAAGTGTTTGAAGCTAAATTATTTGTTAAGCATGGATTTGAAGGTAAACATTCTACATCGCATTTATTTGAAGCTAAATCATGAGTTTCGCATGGATTAGAAGCTAACTCGTTTGTTTCGCCTACATTTGAAGCTATATCACTTATATCGCAAGTGTTTGAAGCTAAATCACTTGTTTCGCGTGGACTTGAAGCTGACTCGTTTGATCGTCTGCATTTCAAGCTATATCACTTATATCCCAAGTGTCTGAAGCTAAATCACTTGTGTTGCATGGATTTGAAGCTAATCCTTCTACTTTGCATTGATTTGATGCTAAATCAAGTTTACCGCATGGATTTTGAAGCTAACTCGTTTGATCGTCTGCATTTGAAGCTATATCACTTATATCCCAAATGTTTGAAGCTAAATTATTTGTTAAGCATGGATTTGAAGGTAAACCTTCTACATCGCATTTAATTGAAGCTAAATCATGAGTTTCGCATGGATTAGAAGCTAACTCGTTTGTTTCGCGTACATTTGAAGCTATATCATTTATATCGCAAGTATTTGAAGCTAAATCATTTGTGTTGCATGGATTTGAAGCTCACCCTTCTTCTTCGTATTGATTTGAAGCTAAATCAAGTTTATCGCATGGATTTTGAGGCTAACTCGTTTGATCTTCTGCATTTGAAGCTATATCACTTATATCCCAAGTGTTTGAAGCTAAATTATTTGCTAAGCATGGATTTCAAGTTAAACCTTCTACATCGCATTGATTTGAAGCTAAATCACTTGTTTCGCGTGGACTTGAAGCTAACTCGTTTGATCGTCTGCATTTGAAGCTATATCACTTATATCCCAAGTGTCTGAAGCTAAATCACTTGTGTTGCATGGATTTGAAGCTAATCCTTCTACTTCGCATTGATTTGAAGCTAAATCAAGTTTATCGCATGGATTTTGAAGCTAACTCGTTTGATCGCCTGCATTTGAAGCTATATCACGTATATCCCAAGTGTTTGAAGCTAAATTATTTGTTAAGCATGGATTTGAAGGTAAACCTTCTACATCGCATTGATTTGAAGCTAAATCATGAGTTTCGCATGGATTAGAAGCTAACACGTTTGTTTCGCCTGCATTTGAAGCTATATCATTTATATCGCAAGTATTTGCAGCTAGATCATTTGTGTTGGATGGATTTTAAGCTAATCCTTCTACATCGCATTGATTTGAAGCTAAATCATGAGTTTCGCATGGATTAGAAGCTAACACGTTTGTTTCGCCTGCATTTGAAGCTATATCATTTATATCGCAAGTATTTGAAGCTAAATCATTTGTTAAGCATGGATTTGAAGGTAAACCTTCTACATCGCATTGATTTGAAGCTAAATCATGAGTTTCGCATGGATCAGAAGCTAACACGTTTCTTTCGCCTGCATTTGAAGCTATATCATTTATATCGCAAGTATTTGAAGCTAAATCATTTGTTAAGCATGGATTTGAAGGTAAACATTCTACATCGCATTGATTTGAAGCTAAATCATGAGTTTCGCATGGATTACAATCTAACACGTTTGTTTCGCCTGCATTTGAAGCTATATCACGTATATCCCAAGTGTTTGAAGCTAAATCATTTGTTCAGCATGGATTTGAAGGTAAACCTTCTTCATCGCATTGATTTGAAGCTAAATCATGAGTTTCGCATGGATTACAAGCTAACACGTTTGTTTCGCCTACATTTGAAGCTATATCATTTATGTCGCAATTATTTGAAGCTAAATCATTTGTGTTGCATGGATTTGAAGCTCATCCTTCTACTTCGCATTGATTTCAAGCTAAATCAAGTTTATCGCATGGATTTTGAGGCTAACTCGTTTGATCGTCTGCATTTGAAGCTATATCACTTATATCCCAAGTGTTTGAAGCTAAATTATTTGTTAAGCATGGATTTGAAGGTAAACATTCTACATCTCATTCATTTGAAGCTAAATCATGAGTTTCGCATGGATTAGAAGCTAACACGTTTGTTTCGCCTGCATTTGAAGCTATATCATTTATATCGCAAGTATTTGAAGCTAAATCATTTGTGTTGCATGGATTTTAAGCCAATCCTTCTACTTCGCATTTATTTGAAGCTAAATCAAGTTTATCGCATGGATTTTGAAGCTAACTCGTTTGATCGTCTGCATTTGAAGCTATATCACGTATATCCCAAGTGTTTGAAGCTAAATCATTTGTTAAGCATGGATTTGAAGGTAAACATTCTACATCGCATTGATTTGAAGCTAAATCATGAGTTTCGCATGGATTACAATCTAACACGTTTGTTTCGCCTGCATTTGAAGCTATATCACGTATATCCCAAGTGTTTGAAGCTAAATCATTTGTTCAGCATGGATTTGAAGGTAAACCTTCTTCATCGCATTGATTTGAAGCTAAATCATGAGTTTCGCATGGATTACAAGCTAACACGTTTGTTTCGCCTACATTTGAAGCTATATCATTTATATCGCAATTATTTGAAGCTAAATCATTTGTGTTGCATGGATTTGAAGCTCATCCTTCTACTTCGCATTGATTTCAAGCTAAATCAAGTTTATCGCATGGATTTTGAGGCTAACTCGTTTGATCGTCTGCATTTGAAGCTATATCACTTATATCCCAAGTGTTTGAAGCTAAATTATTTGTTAAGCATGGATTTGAAGGTAAACATTCTACATCGCATTTATTTGAAGCTAAATCATGAGTTTCGCATGGATTAGAAGCTAACTCGTTTGTTTCGCCTACATTTGAAGCTATATCACTTATATCGCAAGTGTTTGAAGCTAAATCACTTGTTTCGCGTGGACTTGAAGCTGACTCGTTTGATCGTCTGCATTTCAAGCTATATCACTTATATCCCAAGTGTCTGAAGCTAAATCACTTGTGTTGCATGGATTTGAAGCTAATCCTTCTACTTCGCATTGATTTGAAGCTAAATCAAGTTTATCGCATGGATTTTGAAGCTAACTCGTTTGATCGCCTGCATTTGAAGCTATATCACGTATATCCCAAGTGTTTGAAGCTAAATTATTTGTTAAGCATGGATTTGAAGGTAAACCTTCTACATCGCATTGATTTGAAGCTAAATCATGAGTTTCGCATGGATTAGAAGCTAACACGTTTGTTTCGCCTGCATTTGAAGCTATATCATTTATATCGCAAGTATTTGCAGCTAGATCATTTGTGTTGGATGGATTTTAAGCTAATCCTTCAACATCGCATTGATTTGAAGCTAAATCATGAGTTTCGCATGGATTAGAAGCTAACACGTTTGTTTCGCCTGCATTTGAAGCTATATCATTTATATCGCAAGTATTTGAAGCTAAATCATTTGTTAAGCATGGATTTGAAGGTAAACCTTCTACATCGCATTGATTTGAAGCTAAATCATGAGTTTCGCATGGATCAGAAGCTAACACGTTTCTTTCGCCTGCATTTGAAGCTATATCATTTATATCGCAAGTATTTGAAGCTAAATCATTTGTTAAGCATGGATTTTATGGTAAACCTTCTACATCGCATTGATTTGAAGCTAAATCAAGTTTATCGCATGGATTTTGAAGCTAACTCGTTTGATCGTCTGCATTTGAAGCCATATCACTTATATCCCAAGTGTTTGAAGCTAAATTATTTGTTAAGCATGGATTTGAAGGTAAACCTTCTACATCGCATTGATTTGAAGCTAAATCATGAGTTTCGCATGGATTACAATCTAACACGTTTGTTTCGCCTGCATTTGAAGCTATATCACGTATATCCCAAGTGTTTGAAGCTAAATCATTTGTTCAGCATGGATTTGAATGTAAACCTTCTACATCGCATTGATTTCAAGCTAAATCATGAGTTTCGCATGGATTACAAGCTAACACGTTTGTTTCGCCTACATTTGAAGCTATATCATTTATATCGCAATTATTTGAAGCTAAATCATTTGTGTTGCATGGATTTGAAGCTCATCCTTCTACTTCGCATTGATTTCAAGCTAAATCAAGTTTATCGCATGGATTTTGAGGCTAACTCGTTTGATCGTCTGCATTTGAAGCTATATCACTTATATCCCAAGTGTTTGAAGCTAAATTATTTGTTAAGCATGGATTTGAAGGTAAACCTTCTACATCGCATTTATTTGAAGCTAAATCATGAGTTTCGCATGGATTAGAAGCTAACTCGTTTGTTTCGCCTACATTTGAAGCTATATCATTTATATCGCAAGTATTTGAAGCTAAATCATTTGTGTTGCATGGATTTGAAGCTCACCCTTCTACTTCGCATTGATTTGAAGCTAAATCAAGTTTATCGCATGGATTTTGAGGCCAACTCGTTTGATCTTCTGCATTTGAAGCTATATCACTTATATCCCAAGTGTTTGAAGCTAAATTATTTGTTAAGCATGGATTTGAAGGTAAACCTTCTACATCGCATTGATTTGAAGCTAAATCATGAGTTTCGCATGGATTACAAGCTAACACGTTTGTTTCGCCTGCATTTGAAGCTATATCATTTATATCGCAAGTATTTGAAGCTAGATCATTTGTGTTGCATGGATTTTAAGCTAATCCTTCTACTTCGCATTGATTTGAAGCTAAATCAAGTTTATCGCATGGATTTTGAAGCTAACTCGTTTGATCGTCTGCATTTGAAGCTATATCACGTATATCCCAAGTGTTTGAAGCTAAATCATTTGTTAAGCATGGATTTGGAGGTAAACCTTCTACATCGCATTGATTTGAAGCTAAATCATGAGTTTCGCATGGATTACAAGCTAACACGTTTGTTTCGCCTGCATTTGAAGCTATATCATTTATATCGTAAGTATTTGAAGCTAAATCATTTGTTAAGCATGGATTTGAAGGTAAACCTTCTACATCGCATTGATTTGAAGCTAAATCATGAGTTTCGCATGGATTACAAGCTAACACGTTTGTTTCGCCTACATTTGAAGCTATATCATTTATGTCGCAATTATTTGAAGCTAAATCATTTGTGTTGCATGGATTTGAAGCTCATCCTTCTACTTCGCATTGATTTCAAGCTAAATCAAGTTTATCGCATGGATTTTGAGGCTAACTCGTTTGATCGTCTGCATTTGAAGCTATATCACTTATATCCCAAGTGTTTGAAGCTAAATTATTTGTTAAGCATGGATTTGAAGGTAAACATTCTACATCTCATTCATTTGAAGCTAAATCATGAGTTTCGCATGGATTAGAAGCTAACACGTTTGTTTCGCCTGCATTTGAAGCTATATCATTTATATCGCAAGTATTTGAAGCTAAATCATTTGTGTTGCATGGATTTTAAGCCAATCCTTCTACTTCGCATTTATTTGAAGCTAAATCAAGTTTATCGCATGGATTTTGAAGCTAACTCGTTTGATCGTCTGCATTTGAAGCTATATCACGTATATCCCAAGTGTTTGAAGCTAAATCATTTGTTAAGCATGGATTTGAAGGTAAACATTCTACATCGCATTGATTTGAAGCTAAATCATGAGTTTCGCATGGATTACAATCTAACACGTTTGTTTCGCCTGCATTTGAAGCTATATCACGTATATCCCAAGTGTTTGAAGCTAAATCATTTGTTCAGCATGGATTTGAAGGTAAACCTTCTTCATCGCATTGATTTGAAGCTAAATCATGAGTTTCGCATGGATTACAAGCTAACACGTTTGTTTCGCCTACATTTGAAGCTATATCATTTATATCGCAATTATTTGAAGCTAAATCATTTGTGTTGCATGGATTTGAAGCTCATCCTTCTACTTCGCATTGATTTCAAGCTAAATCAAGTTTATCGCATGGATTTTGAGGCTAACTCGTTTGATCGTCTGCATTTGAAGCTATATCACTTATATCCCAAGTGTTTGAAGCTAAATTATTTGTTAAGCATGGATTTGAAGGTAAACATTCTACATCGCATTTATTTGAAGCTAAATCATGAGTTTCGCATGGATTAGAAGCTAACTCGTTTGTTTCGCCTACATTTGAAGCTATATCACTTATATCGCAAGTGTTTGAAGCTAAATCACTTGTTTCGCGTGGACTTGAAGCTGACTCGTTTGATCGTCTGCATTTCAAGCTATATCACTTATATCCCAAGTGTCTGAAGCTAAATCACTTGTGTTGCATGGATTTGAAGCTAATCCTTCTACTTTGCATTGATTTGATGCTAAATCAAGTTTACCGCATGGATTTTGAAGCTAACTCGTTTGATCGTCTGCATTTGAAGCTATATCACTTATATCCCAAATGTTTGAAGCTAAATTATTTGTTAAGCATGGATTTGAAGGTAAACCTTCTACATCGCATTTATTTGAAGCTAAATCATGAGTTTCGCATGGATTAGAAGCTAACTCGTTTGTTTCGCGTACATTTGAAGCTATATCATTTATATCGCAAGTATTTGAAGCTAAATCATTTGTGTTGCATGGATTTGAAGCTCACCCTTCTTCTTCGTATTGATTTGAAGCTAAATCAAGTTTATCGCATGGATTTTGAGGCTAACTCGTTTGATCTTCTGCATTTGAAGCTATATCACTTATATCCCAAGTGTTTGAAGCTAAATTATTTGCTAAGCATGGATTTCAAGTTAAACCTTCTACATCGCATTGATTTGAAGCTAAATCACTTGTTTCGCGTGGACTTGAAGCTAACTCGTTTGATCGTCTGCATTTGAAGCTATATCACTTATATCCCAAGTGTCTGAAGCTAAATCACTTGTGTTGCATGGATTTGAAGCTAATCCTTCTACTTCGCATTGATTTGAAGCTAAATCAAGTTTATCGCATGGATTTTGAAGCTAACTCGTTTGATCGCCTGCATTTGAAGCTATATCACGTATATCCCAAGTGTTTGAAGCTAAATTATTTGTTAAGCATGGATTTGAAGGTAAACCTTCTACATCGCATTGATTTGAAGCTAAATCATGAGTTTCGCATGGATTAGAAGCTAACACGTTTGTTTCGCCTGCATTTGAAGCTATATCATTTATATCGCAAGTATTTGCAGCTAGATCATTTGTGTTGGATGGATTTTAAGCTAATCCTTCAACATCGCATTGATTTGAAGCTAAATCATGAGTTTCGCATGGATTAGAAGCTAACACGTTTGTTTCGCCTGCATTTGAAGCTATATCATTTATATCGCAAGTATTTGAAGCTAAATCATTTGTTAAGCATGGATTTGAAGGTAAACCTTCTACATCGCATTGATTTGAAGCTAAATCATGAGTTTCGCATGGATCAGAAGCTAACACGTTTCTTTCGCCTGCATTTGAAGCTATATCATTTATATCGCAAGTATTTGAAGCTAAATCATTTGTTAAGCATGGATTTTATGGTAAACCTTCTACATCGCATTGATTTGAAGCTAAATCAAGTTTATCGCATGGATTTTGAAGCTAACTCGTTTGATCGTCTGCATTTGAAGCCATATCACTTATATCCCAAGTGTTTGAAGCTAAATTATTTGTTAAGCATGGATTTGAAGGTAAACCTTCTACATCGCATTGATTTGAAGCTAAATCATGAGTTTCGCATGGATTACAATCTAACACGTTTGTTTCGCCTGCATTTGAAGCTATATCACGTATATCCCAAGTGTTTGAAGCTAAATCATTTGTTCAGCATGGATTTGAATGTAAACCTTCTACATCGCATTGATTTCAAGCTAAATCATGAGTTTCGCATGGATTACAAGCTAACACGTTTGTTTCGCCTACATTTGAAGCTATATCATTTATATCGCAATTATTTGAAGCTAAATCATTTGTGTTGCATGGATTTGAAGCTCATCCTTCTACTTCGCATTGATTTCAAGCTAAATCAAGTTTATCGCATGGATTTTGAGGCTAACTCGTTTGATCGTCTGCATTTGAAGCTATATCACTTATATCCCAAGTGTTTGAAGCTAAATTATTTGTTAAGCATGGATTTGAAGGTAAACCTTCTACATCGCATTTATTTGAAGCTAAATCATGAGTTTCGCATGGATTAGAAGCTAACTCGTTTGTTTCGCCTACATTTGAAGCTATATCATTTATATCGCAAGTATTTGAAGCTAAATCATTTGTGTTGCATGGATTTGAAGCTCACCCTTCTACTTCGCATTGATTTGAAGCTAAATCAAGTTTATCGCATGGATTTTGAGGCCAACTCGTTTGATCTTCTGCATTTGAAGCTATATCACTTATATCCCAAGTGTTTGAAGCTAAATTATTTGTTAAGCATGGATTTGAAGGTAAACCTTCTACATCGCATTGATTTGAAGCTAAATCATGAGTTTCGCATGGATTACAAGCTAACACGTTTGTTTCGCCTGCATTTGAAGCTATATCATTTATATCGCAAGTATTTGAAGCTAGATCATTTGTGTTGCATGGATTTTAAGCTAATCCTTCTACTTCGCATTGATTTGAAGCTAAATCAAGTTTATCGCATGGATTTTGAAGCTAACTCGTTTGATCGTCTGCATTTGAAGCTATATCACGTATATCCCAAGTGTTTGAAGCTAAATCATTTGTTAAGCATGGATTTGGAGGTAAACCTTCTACATCGCATTGATTTGAAGCTAAATCATGAGTTTCGCATGGATTACAAGCTAACACGTTTGTTTCGCCTGCATTTGAAGCTATATCATTTATATCGTAAGTATTTGAAGCTAAATCATTTGTTAAGCATGGATTTGAAGGTAAACCTTCTACATCGCATTGATTTGAAGCTAAATCATGAGTTTCGCATGGATTACAAGCTAACACGTTTGTTTCGCCTACATTTGAAGCTATATCATTTATGTCGCAATTATTTGAAGCTAAATCATTTGTGTTGCATGGATTTGAAGCTCATCCTTCTACTTCGCATTGATTTCAAGCTAAATCAAGTTTATCGCATGGATTTTGAGGCTAACTCGTTTGATCGTCTGCATTTGAAGCTATATCACTTATATCCCAAGTGTTTGAAGCTAAATTATTTGTTAAGCATGGATTTGAAGGTAAACATTCTACATCTCATTTATTTGAAGCTAAATCATGAGTTTCGCATGGATTAGAAGCTAACACGTTTGTTTCGCCTGCATTTGAAGCTATATCATTTATGTCGCAATTATTTGAAGCTAAATCATTTGTGTTGCATGGATTTGAAGCTCATCCTTCTACTTCGCATTGATTTCAAGCTAAATCAAGTTTATCGCATGGATATTGTGGCTAACTCGTTTGATCGTCTGCATTTGAAGCTATATCACGTATATCCCAAGTGTTTGAAGCTAAATCATTTGTTCAGCATGGATTTGAAGGTAAACCTTCTTCATCGCATTGATTTGAAGCTAAATCATGAGTTTCGCATGGATTACAAGCTAACACGTTTGTTTCGCCTACATTTGAAGCTATATCATTTATATCGCAATTATTTGAAGCTAAATCATTTGTGTTGCATGGATTTGAAGCTCATCCTTCTACTTCGCATTGATTTCAAGCTAAATCAAGTTTATCGCATGGATTTTGAGGCTAACTCGTTTGATCGTCTGCATTTGAAGCTATATCACTTATATCCCAAGTGTTTGAAGCTAAATTATTTGTTAAGCATGGATTTGAAGGTAAACATTCTACATCGCATTTATTTGAAGCTAAATCATGAGTTTCGCATGGATTAGAAGCTAACTCGTTTGTTTCGCCTACATTTGAAGCTATATCACTTATATCGCAAGTGTTTGAAGCTAAATCACTTGTTTCGCGTGGACTTGAAGCTAACTCGTTTGATCGTCTGCATTTCAAGCTATATCACTTATATCCCAAGTGTCTGAAGCTAAATCACTTGTGTTGCATGGATTTGAAGCTAATCCTTCTACTTTGCATTGATTTGATGCTAAATCAAGTTTATCGCATGGATTTTGAAGCTAACTCGTTTGATCGTCTGCATTTGAAGCTATATCACTTATATCCCAAATGTTTGAAGCTAAATTATTTGTTAAGCATGGATTTGAAGGTAAACCTTCTACATCGCATTTATTTGAAGCTAAATCATGAGTTTCGCATGGATTAGAAGCTAACTCGTTTGTTTCGCGTACATTTGAAGCTATATCATTTATATCGCAAGTATTTGAAGCTAAATCATTTGTGTTGCATGGATTTGAAGCTCACCCTTCTTCTTCGTATTGATTTGAAGCTAAATCAAGTTTATCGCATGGATTTTGAGGCTAACTCGTTTGATCTTCTGCATTTGAAGCTATATCACTTATATCCCAAGTGTTTGAAGCTAAATTATTTGCTAAGCATGGATTTCAAGTTAAACCTTCTACATCGCATTGATTTGAAGCTAAATCACTTGTTTCGCGTGGACTTGAAGCTAACTCGTTTGATCGTCTGCATTTGAAGCTATATCACTTATATCCCAAGTGTCTGAAGCTAAATCACTTGTGTTGCATGGATTTGAAGCTAATCCTTCTACTTCGCATTGATCTGAAGCTAAATCAAATTTATCGCGTGGATTATGAAGCTAACTCGTTTGATTGTCTGCATTTGAAGCTATGTCACTTATATCCCAAGTGTTTGAAGCTAAATTATTTGTTAAGCATGGATTTGAAGGTAAACCTTCTACATCGCATTGATTTGAAGCTAAATCATGAGTTTCGCATGGATTAGAAGCTAACACGTTTGTTTCGCCTGCATTTGAAGCTATATCATTTATATCGCAAGTATTTGAAGCTAAATCATTTGTGTTGCATGGATTTTAAGCTAATCGTTCTACTTCGCATTGATTTGAAGCTAAATCAAGTTTATCGCATGGATTTTGAAGCTAACTCGTTTGATCGTCTGCATTTGAAGCTATATCACGTATATCCCAAGTGTTTGAAGCTAAATCATTTGCTAAGCATGGATTTGAAGGTAAACCTTCTACATCGCATTGATTTGAAGCTAAATCATGAGTTTCGCATGGATTACAATCTAACACGTTTGTTTCGCCTGCATTTGAAGCTATATCACGTATATCCCAAGTGTTTGAAGCTAAATCATTTGTTCAGCATGGATTTGAAGTTAAACCTTCTACATCGCATTGATTTGAAGCTAAATCATGAGTTTCGCATGGATTACAAGCTAACACGTTTGTTTCGCCTACATTTGAAGCTATATCATTTATATCGCAATTATTTGAAGCTAAATCATTTGTGTTGCATGGATTTGAAGCTCATCCTTCTACTTCGCATTGATTTCAAGCTAAATCAAGTTTATCGCATGGATTTTGAGGCTAACTCGTTTGATCGTCTGCATTTGAAGCTATATCACTTATATCCCAAGTGTTTGAAGCTAAATTATTTGTTAAGCATGGATTTGAAGGTAAACCTTCTACATCGCATTTATTTGAAGCTAAATCATGAGTTTCGCATGGATTAGAAGCTAACTCGTTTGTTTCGCCTACATTAGAAGCTATATCATTTATATCGCAAGTATTTGAAGCTAAATCATTTGTGTTGCATGGATTTGAAGCTCACCCTCCTACTTCGCATTGATTTGAAGCTAAATCAAGTTTATCGCATGGATTTTGAGGCTAACTCGTTTGATCTTCTGCATTTGAAGCTATATCACTTATAACCCAACTGTTTGAAGCTAAATTATTTGTTAAGCATGGATTTGAAGGTAAACCTTCTACATCGCATTGATTTGAAGCTAAATCATGAGTTTCGCATGGATTAGAAGCTAACTCGTTTGTTTCGCCTACATTTGAAGCTATATCATTTATATCGCAAGTATTTGAAGCCAAATCATTTGTGTTACATGGATTTGAAGCTCATCCTTCTACTTCGCATTGATTTGAAGCTAAATCAAGTTTATCGCATGGATTTTGAAGCTAACTCGTTTGATCGTCTGCATTTGAAGCTATATCACTTATATCCCAAGTGTTTGAAGCTAAATTATTTGTTAAGCATGGATTTGAAGGTGAACCTTCTACATCGCATTGATTTGAAGCTAAAGCATGAGTTTCGCATGGATTAGAAGCTAACTCGTTTGTTTCGCCTGCATTTGAATCTATATCATTTATATCGCTAGAATTTGAAGCTAAATCATTTGTGTTGCATGGATTTGAAGCTCATCCTTCTACTTCGCATTGATTTGAAGCTAAATCAAATTTATCGCGTGGATTATGAAGCTAACTCGTTTGATCGTCTGCATTTGAAGCTATGTCACTTATATCCCAAGTGTTTGAAGCTAAATCATTTGTTAAGCATGGATTTGAAGGTAAACCTTCTACATCGCATTGATTTGAAGCTAAATCATGAGTTTCGCATGGATTACAAGCTAACACGTTTGTTTCGCCTGCATTTCAAGCTATATCATTTATATCGCAAGTATTTGAAGCGAAATCATTTGTTAAGCATGGATTTGAAGGTAAACCTTCTACATCGCATTGATTTGAAGCTAAATCATGAGTTTCGCATGGATTACAAGCTAACACGTTTGTTTCGCCTACATTTGAAGCTATATCATTTATATCGCAAGTATTTGAAGCTAAATCATTTGTGTTGCCTGGATTTGAAGCTCATTCTTCTACTTCGCATTGATTTCAAGCTAAATCAAGTTTATCGCATGGATTTTGAGGCTAACTCGTTTGATCGTCTGCATTTGAAGCTATATCACTTATATCTCAAATGTTTGAAGCTAAATTATTTGTTAAGCATGGATTTGAAGGTAAACCTTCTACATCGCATTGATTTGAAGCTAAATCATGAGTTTCGCATGGATTAGAAGATAACTCGTTTGTTAGGCCTGCATTTGAAGCTATATCACGTATATCCCAAGTGTTTGATGCTAAATCATTTGTTCAGCATGGATTTGAAGGTAAACATTCTACATCGCATTTATTTGAAGCTAAATCATGAGTTTCGCATGGATTAGAAGCTAACTCGTTTGTTTCGCCTACATTTGAAGCTATATCATTTATATCGCAAGTATTTGAAGCTAAATCATTTGTGTTGCATGGATTTGAAGCTCACCCTAATACTTCGCATTGATTTGAAGCTAAATCAAGTTTATCGCATGGATTTTGAGGCTAACTCGTTTGAACTTCTGCATTTGAAGCTATATCACTTATATCCCAACTGTTTGAAGCTAAATTATTTGTTAAGCATGGATTTGAAGGTAAACCTTCTACATCGCATTGATTTGAAGCTAAATCATGAGTTTCGCATGGATTAGAAGCTAACTCGTTTGTTTCGCCTGCATTTGAAGCTATATCATTTATATCGCTAGTATTTGAAGCTAAATCATTTGCGTTCCACGGATTTGAAGCTAATCCTTCTACTTCGCATTGATTTGAAGCTAAATCAAGTTTATCGCATGGATTTTGAAGCTAACTCGTTTGATCGTCTGCATTTGAATCTATATCACTTATATCGCAAGTGTCTGAAGCTAAATCACTTGTTTCGCGTGGACTTGAAGCTAACTCTTTTGATCGTCTGCATTTCAAGCTATATCACTTATATCCCAAGTGTTTGAAGCTAAATTATTTGTTAAGCATGGATTTGAAGGTAAACCTTCTACATCGCATTGATTTGAAGCTAAATCATGAGTTTCGCATGGATTAGATGCTAACTCGTTTGTTTCGCCTGCATTTGAAGCTATATCACTTAAATCGCAAGTATCTGATGCTAAATCATTTGTTTCGCATGGATTTCAAGCTAAACCTTCTACATCGCATTGATTTTCAGCTAAATCAAGTGCATGGCATGGATTTGAAGATAACTCGTTTGTTTCTTCTACATTTGAAGCTATATCATTTATATCGCAAGTATTTGAATCTAAATCATTTGTTAAGCATGGATTTGAAGGTAAACCTTCTACATCGCATTGATTTTCAGCTAAATCAAGTGCATGGCATGGATTTGAAGATAACCCGTTTGTTTCATCTGCATTTGAAGCTATATCATTTATATCCCAAGTATTTGAAGCTAAATCATTTGTTAAGCATGGATTTGAAGGTAAACCTTCTACATCGCATTGATTTGAAGCTAAATCATGAGTTTCGCATGGATTAGAAGCTAACACGTTTGTTTTGCCTGCATTTGAATCTATATCATTTATATCGCTAGAATTTGAAGCTAAATCATTTGTGTTGCATGGATTCGAAGCTCATCCTTCTACTTCGCATTGATTTGAAGCTAAATCAAATTTATCGCGTGGATTATGAAGCTAACTCGTTTGATCGTCTGCATTTGAAGCTATGTCACTTATATCCCAAGTGTTTGAAGCTAAATCATTTGTTAAGCATGGATTTGAAGGTAAACCTTCTACATCGCATTGATTTGAAGCTAAATCATGAGTTTCGCATGGAGTAGAAGCTAACTCGTTTGTTTCGCCTACATTTGAAGCTATATCATTTATATCGCAAGTATTTGAAGCTAAATCATTTGTGTTACATGGATTTGAAGCTCATCCTTCTACTTCGCATTAATTTGAAGCTAAATCAAGTTTATCGCATGGATTTTGAAGCTAACTCGTTTGATCGTCTGCATTTGAAGCTATATCACGTATATCCCAAGTGTTTGAAGCTAAATCATTTGTTAAGCATGGATTTGAAGGTAAACCTTCTACATCGCATTGATTTGAAGCTAAATCATGAGTTTCGCATGGATTACAATCTAACACGTTTGTTTCGCCTGCATTTGAAGCTATATCACGTCTATCCCAAGTGTTTGAAGCTAAATCATTTGTTCAGCATGGATTTGAAGGTAAACCTTCTACATCGCATTGATTTGAAGCTAAATCATGAGTTTCGCATGGATTACAAGCTAACACGTTTGTTTCGCCTACATTTGAAGCTATATCATTTATATCGCAATTATTTGAAGCTAAATCATTTGTGTTGCATGGATTTGAAGCTCATCCTTCTACTTCGCATTGATTTGAAGCTAAATCAAATTTATCGCGTGGATTATGAAGCTAACTCGTTTGATCGTCTGCATTTGAAGCTATATCACTTATATCCCAAGTGTTTGAAGCTAAATTATTTGTTAAGCATGGATTTGAAGGTAAACCTTCTACATCGCATTGATTTGAAGCTAAATCACTTGTTTCGCGTGGACTTGAAGCTAACTCGTTTGATCGTCTGCATTTCAAGCTATATCACTTATATCCCAAGTGTTTGAAGCTAAATTATTTGTTAAGCATGGATTTGAAGGTAAACCTTCTACATCGCATTGATTTGAAGCTAAATCATGAGTTTCGCATGGATTACAATCTAACACGTTTGTTTCGCCTGCATTTGAAGCTATATCACGTATATCCCAAGTGTTTGAAGCTAAATCATTTGTGTTGCATGGATTTGAAGCTCACCCTTCTACTTCGCATTGATTTGAAGCTAAATCAAGTTTATCGCATGGATTTTGAGGCTAACTCGTTTGATCTTCTGCATTTGAAGCTATATCACTTATATCCCAACTGTTTGAAGCTAAATTATTTGTTAAGCATGGATTTGAAGGTAAACCTTCTACATCTCATTGATTTGAAGCTAAATCATGAGTTTCGCATGGATTAGAAGCTAACTCGTTTGTTTCGCCTGCATTTGAAGCTATATCATTTATATCGCTAGTATTTGAAGCTGAATCATTTGCGTTCCACGGATTTGAAGCTAATCCTTCTACTTTGCATTGATTTGAAGCTAAATCAAGTTTATCGCATGGATTTTGAAGCTAACTCGTTTGATCGTCTGCATTTGAAGCTATATCATTTATATCCCAAGTATTTGAAGCTAAATCATTTGTTAAGCATGGATTTGAAGGTAAACCTTCTACATCGCATTGATTTGAAGCTAAATCATGAGTTTCGCATGGATTAGAAGCTAACACGTTTGTTTTGCCTGCATTTGAATCTATATCATTTATATCGCTAGAATTTGAAGCTAAATCATTTGTGTTGCATGGATTTGAAGCTCATCCTTCTACTTGGCATTGATTTGAAGCTAAATCAAATTTATCGCGTGGATTATGAAGCTAACTCGTTTGATCGTCTGCATTTGAAGCTATGTCACTTATATCCCAAGTGTTTGAAGCTAAATCATTTGTTAAGCATGGATTTGAAGGTAAACCTTCTACATCGCATTGATTTGAAGCTAAATCATGAGTTTCGCATGGATTAGAAGCTAACTCGTTTGTTTCGCCTACATTTGAAGCTATATCATTTATATCGCAAGTATTTGAAGCTAAATCATTTGTGTTGCATGGATTTGAAGCTCACCCTTCTACTTCGCATTGATTTGAAGCTAAATCAAGTTTATCGCATGGATTTTGAGGCTAACTCGTTTGATCTTCTGCATTTGAAGCTATATCACTTATATCCCAACTGTTTGAAGCTAAATTATTTGTTAAGCATGGATTTGAAGGTAAACCTTCTACATCGCATTGATTTGAAGCTAAATCATGAGTTTCGCATGGATTACAATCTAACACGTTTGTTTCGCCTGCATTTGAAGCTATATCACGTATATCCCAAGTGTTTGAAGCTAAATCATTTGTTCAGCATGGATTTGAAGGTAAACCTTCTACATCGCATTGATTTGAAGCTAAATCATGAGTTTCGCATGGATTAGAAGCTAACTCGTTTGTTTCGCCTGCATTTGAAGCTATATCATTTATATCGCTAGTATTTGAAGCTAAATCATTTGCGTTCCACGGATTTGAAGCTAATCCTTCTACTTCGCATTGATTTGAAGCTAAATCAAGTTTATCGCATGGATTTTGAAGCTAACTCGTTTGATCGTCTGCATTTGAAGCTATATCACGTATATCCCAAGTGTTTGAAGCTAAATCATTTGTTAAGCATGGATTTGAAGGTAAACCTTCTACATCGCATTGATTTGAAGCTAAATCATGAGTTTCGCATGGATTACAATCTAACACGTTTGTTTCGCCTGCATTTGAAGCTATATCACGTATATCCCAAGTGTTTGAAGCTAAATCATTTGTTCAGCATGGATTTGAAGGTAAATCTTCTACATCGCATTGATTTGAAGCTAAATCATGAGTTTCGCATGGATTAGAAGCTAACTCGTCTGTTTCGCCTACATTTGAAGCTATATCATTTATATCGCAAGTATTTGAAGCTAAATCATTTGTGTTGCATGGATTTGAAGCTCACCCTTCTACTTCGCATTGATTTGAAGCTAAATCAAATTTATCGCATGGATTTTGAGGCTAACTCGTTTGATCTTCTGCATTTGAAGCTATATCACTTATATCCCAACTGTTTGAAGCTAAATTATTTGTTAAGCATGGATTTGAAGGTAAACCTTCTACATCGCATTGATTTTCAGCTAAATCAAGTGCATGGCATGGATTTGAAGATAACCCGTTTGTTTCTTCTGCATTTGAAGCTATATCATTTATATCCAAGTATTTGAAGCTAAATCATTTGTTAAGCATGGATTTGAAGTTAAACCTTCTACATCGCATTGATTTGAAGCTAAATCATGAGTTTCGCATGGATTAGAGGCTAACACGTTTGTTTTGCCTGCATTTGAATCTATATCATTTATATCGCTAGAATTTGAAGCTAAATCATTTGTGTTGCATGGATTTGAAGCTCATCCTTCTACTTCGCATTGATTTGAAGCTAAATCAAGTTTATCGCATGGATTTTGAAGCTAACTCGTTTGATCGTCTGCATTTGAAGCTATATTACGTATATCCCAAGTGTTTGAAGCTAAATCATTTGTTGTGCATGGATTTGAAGGTAAACCTTCTACATCGCATTGATTTGAAGCTAAATCATGAGTTTCGCATGGATTAGAAGATAACTCGTTTGTTAGGCCTGGATTTGAAGCTATATCATTTATATCGCAAGTATTTGAAGCTAAATCATTTGTGTTGCATGGATTTGTAGCTAATCCTTCTACTTCGCATTGATTTGAAGCTAAATCAAGTTTATCGCATGGTTTTTGAAGCTAACTCGTTTGATCGTCTGCATTTGAAGCTATATCACTTATATCCCAAGTGTTTGAAGCTAAATTATTTGTTAAGCATGGATTTGAAGGTAAACCTTCTACATCGCATTTATTTGAAGCTAAATCATGAGTTTCGCATGGATTAGAAGCTAACTCGTTTGTTTCGCCTACATTTGAAGCTATATCATTTATATCGCAAGTATTTGAAGCTAAATCATTTGTGTTGCATGGATTTGAAGCTCATCCTTCTACTTCGCATTGATTTGAAGCTAAATCAAGTTTATCGCATGGATTCTGAGGCTAACTCGTTTGATCGTCTGCATTTGAAGCTATATCACTTATATCCCAAGTGTTTGAAGCTAAATTATTTGTTAAGCATGGATTTGAAGGTAAACCTTCTACATCGCATTGATTTGAAGCTAAATCATGAGTTTCGCATGGATTAGAAGCTTAACTCGTTTGTTTCGCCTACATTTGAAGCTATATCATTTATATCGCAAGTATTTGAAGCTAAATCATTTGTGTTGCATGGATTTGAAGCTCATCCTTCTACTTCGTATTGATTTCAAGCTAAATCAAGTTTATCGCATGGATTTTGAAGCTAACTCGTTTGATCGTCTGCATTTGAAGCTATATCACGTATATCCCAAGTGTTTGAAGCTAAATCATTTGTTAAGCATGGATTTGAAGGTAAACCTTCTACATCGCATTGATTTGAAGCTAAATCATGAGTTTCGCATGGATTACAAGCTAACACGTTTGTTTCGCCTGCATTTGAAGCTATATCATTTATATCGCAAGTATCTGAAGCTAAATCATTGGTTAAGCATGGATTTGAAGGTAAACCTTCTACATCGCATTGATTTGAAGCTAAATCATGAGTTTCGCATGGATTACAAGCTAACACGTTTGTTTCGCCTGCATTTGAAACTATATCATTTATATCGCAAGTATTTGAAGCTAAATCATTTGTTAAGCATGGATTTGAAGGTAAACCTTCTACATCGCATTGATTTGAAGCTAAATCAAGTTTATCGCATGGATTTTGAAGCTAACTCGTTTGATCGTCTGCATTTGAAGCTATATCACGTATATCCAAGTGTTTGAAGCTAAATCATTTGTTAAGCATGGATTTGAAGGTAAACCTTCTACATCGCATTGATTTGAAGCTAAATCATGAGTTTCGCATGGATTACAAGCTAACACGTTTGTTTCGCCTGCATTTGAAGCTATATCACGTATATCCCAAGTGTTTGAAGCTAAATCATTTGTTAAGCATGGATTTGAAGGTAAACCTTCTACATCGCATTGATTTGAAGCTAAATCATGAGTTTCGCATGGATTACAATCTAACACGTTTGTTTCGCCTGCATTTGAAGCTATATCACGTATATCCCAAGTGTTTGAAGCTAAATCATTTGTTAAGCATGGATTTGAAGGTAAACCTTCTACATCGCATTGATTTGAAGCTAAATCATGAGTTTCGCATGGATTACAATCTAACACGTTTGTTTCGCCTGCATTTGAAGCTATATCACGTATATCCCAAGTGTTTGAAGCTAAATCATTTGTTCAGCATGGATTTGAAGGTAAACCTTCTACATCGCATTGATTTGAAGCTAAATCATGACTTTCGCATGGATTAGAAGCTAACTCGTTTGTTTCGCCTACATTTGAAGCTATATCATTTATATCGCAAGTATTTGAAGCTAAATCATTTGTGTTGCATGGATTTGAAGCTCACCCTTCTACTTCGCATTGATTTGAAGCTAAATCAAGTTTATCGCATGGATTTTGAGGCTAACTCGTTTGATCTTCTGCATTTGAAGCTATATCACTTATATCCCAACTGTTTGAAGCTAAATTATTTGTTAAGCATGGATTTGAAGGTAAACCTTCTACATCGCATTGATTTGAAGCTAAATCATGAGTTTCGCATGGATTAGAAGCTAACTCGTTTGTTTCGCCTACATTTGAAGCTATATCATTTATATTGCAAGTATTTGAAGCTAAATCACTTGTGTTGCATGGATTTGAAGCTAATCCTTCTACTTCGCATTGATTTGAAGCTAAATCAAGTTTATCGTATGGATTTTGAAGCTAATTCGTTTGATCGTCTGCATTTCAAGCTATATCACTTATATCCCAAGTGTTTGAAGCTAAATTATTTGTTAAGCATGGATTTGAAGGTAAACCTTCTACATCGCATTGATTTGAAGCTAAATCATGAGCTTCGCATGGATTAGAAGCTAACTCGTTTGTTTCGCCTGCATTTGAAGCTATATCATTTATATCGCAAGTATTTGAAGCTAAATCATTTGCGTTCCACGGATTTGAAGCTAATCCTTCTACTTCGCATTGATTTGAAGCTAAATCAAGTTTATCGCATGGATTTTGAAGGTAACTCGTTTGATCGTCTGCATTTGAATCTATATCACGTATATCCCAAGTGTTTGAAGCTAAATCATTTGTTAAGCATGGATTTGAAGGTAAACCTTCTACATCGCATTGATTTGAAGCTAAATCATGAGTTTCGCATGGATTACAAGCTAACACGTTTGTTTCGCCTGCATTTGAAGCTATATCACGTATATCCCAAGTGTTTGAAGCTAAATCATTTGTTAAGCATGGATTTGAAGGTAAACCTTTTACATCGCATTGATTTGAAGCTAAATCATGAGTTTCGCATGGATTACAATCTAACACGTTTGTTTCGCCTGCATTTGAAGCTATATCACGTATATCCCAAGTGTTTGAAGCTAAATCATTTGTTCAGCATGGATTTGAAGGTAAACCTTCTACATCGCATTGATTTGAAGCTAAATCATGACTTTCGCATGGATTAGAAGCTAACTCGTTTGTTTCGCCTACATTTGAAGCTATATCATTTATATCGCAAGTATTTGAAGCTAAATCATTTGTGTTGCATGGATTTGAAGCTCACCCTTCTACTTCGCATTGATTTGAAGCTAAATCAAGTTTATCGCATGGATTTTGAGGCTAACTCGTTTGATCTTCTGCATTTGAAGCTATATCACTTATATCCCAACTGTTTGAAGCTAAATTATTTGTTAAGCATGGATTTGAAGGTAAACCTTCTACATCGCATTGATTTGAAGCTAAATCATGAGTTTCGCATGGATTAGAAGCTAACTCGTTTGTTTCGCCTGCATTTGAAGCTATATCATTTATATCGCTAGTATTTGAAGCTAAATCATTTGCGTTCCACGGATTTGAAGCTAATCCTTCTACTTCGCATTGATTTGAAGCTAAATCAAGTTTATCGCATGGATTTTGAAGCTAACTCGTTTGATCGTCTGCATTTGAATCTATATCACTTATATCGCAAGTGTCTGAAGCTAAATCACTTGTTTCGCGTGGACTTGAAGCTAACTCTTTTGATCGTCTGCATTTCAAGCTATATCACTTATATCCCAAGTGTTTGAAGCTAAATTATTTGTTAAGCATGGATTTGAAGGTAAACCTTCTACATCGCATTTATTTGAAGCTAAATCATGAGTTTCGCATGGATTAGAAGCTAACTCGTTTGTTTCGCCTACATTTGAAGCTATATCATTTATATCGCAAGTATTTGAAGCTAAATCATTTGTGTTGCATGGATTTGAAGCTCACCCTTCTACTTCGCATTGATTTGAAGCTAAATCAAGTTTATCGCATGGATTTTGAGGCTAACTCGTTTGATCTTCTGCATTTGAAGCTATATCACTTATATCCCAACTGTTTGAAGCTAAATTATTTGTTAAGCATGGATTTGAAGGTAAACCTTCTACATCGCATTGATTTGAAGCTAAATCATGAGTTTCGCATGGATTAGAAACTAACACGTTTGTTTCGCCTGCATTTGAAGCTATATCATTTATATCGCAAGTATTTGAAGCTAAATCATTTGTGTTGCATGGATTTGAAGCTCATCCTTCTACTTCGCATTGATTTGAAGCTAAATCAAGTTTATCGCATGGATTTTGAAGCTAACTCGTTTGATCGTCTGCATTTGAAGCTATATCACGTATATCCCAAGTGTTTGAAGCTAAATCATTTGTTAAGCATGGATTTGAAGGTAAACCTTCTACATCGCATTGATTTGAAGCTAAATCATGTGTTTCGCATGGATTAGAAGCTAATTCGTTTGTTTCGCCTGCATTTGAAGCTATATCATTTATATCGCTAGTATTTGAAGCTAAATAATTTGCGTTCCACGGATTTACAGCTAATCCTTCTACTTCGCATTGATTTGAAGCTAAATCAGGTTTATCGCATGGATTTTGAAGCTAACTCGTTTGATCGTCTGCATTTGAAGCTATATCACTTATATCGCAAGTGTCTGAAGCTAAATCACTTGTTTCGCGTGGACTTGAAGCTAACTCGTTTGATCGTCTGCATTTCAAGCTATATCACTTATATCCCAAGAGTTTGAAGCTAAATTATTTGTTAAGCATGGATTTGAAGGTAAACCTTCTACATCGCATTGATTTGAAGCTAAATCATGAGTTTCGCATGGATTAGATGCTAACTCGTTTGTTTCGCCTGCATTTGAAGCTATATCACTTAAATCGCAAGTATCTGATGCTAAATCATTTGTTTCGCATGGATTTCAAGCTAAACCTTCTACATCGCATTGATTTTCAGCTAAATCAAGTGCATGGCATGGATTTGAAGATAACTCGTTTGTTTCTTCTGCATTTGAAGCTATATCATTTATATCGCAAGTATTTGAATCTAAATCATTTGTTAAGCATGGATTTGAAGGTAAACCTTCTACATCGCATTGATTTTCAGCTAAATCAAGTGCATGGCATGGATTTGAAGATAACCCGTTTGTTTCTTCTGCATTTGAAGCTATATCATTTATATCCCAAGTATTTGAAGCTAAATCATTTGTTAAGCATGGATTAGAAGGTAAACCTTCTACATCGCATTGATTTGAAGCTAAATCATGAGTTTCGCATGGATTAGAAGCTAACACGTTTGTTTCGCCTGCATTTGAAGCTATATCATTTATATCGCAAGTATTTGAAGCTAAATAATTTGTGTTGCATGGATTTGAAGCTAATCCTTCTACTTCGCATTGATTTGAAGCTAAATCAAGTTTATCGCATGGACTTTGAAGCTAACTCGTTTGATCGTCTGCATTTGAAGCTATATCACGTATATCCCAAGTGTTTGAAGCTAAATCATTTGTTAAGCATGGATTTGAAGGTAAACCTTCTACATCGCATTGATTTGAAGCTAAATCATGAGTTTCGCATGGATTACAATCTAACACGTTTGTTTCGCCTGCATTTGAAGCTATATCATTTATATCGCTAGTATTTGAAGCTAAATCCTTTGCGTTCCACGGATTTGAAGCTAATCCTTCTACTTCGCATTGATTTGAAGCTAAATCAAGTTTATCGCATGGATTTTGAAGCTAACACGTTTGATCGTCTGCATTTGAAGCTATATCGCTTATATCGCAAGTGTCTGAAGCTAAATCACTTGTTTCGCGTGGACTTGAAGCTAACTCGTTTGATCGTCTGCATTTCAAGCTATATCACTTATATCCCAAGTGTTTGAAGCTAAATTATTTGTTAAGCATGGATTTGAAGGTAAACCTTCTACATCGCATTGATTTGAAGCTAAATCATGAGTTTCGCATGGATTAGATGCTAACTCGTTTGTTTCGCCTGCATTTGAAGCTATATCACTTAAATCGCAAGTATCTGATGCTAAATCATTTGTTTCGCATGGATTTCAAGCTAAACCTTCTACATCGCATTGATTTGAAGCTAAATCATGAGTTTCGCATGGATTAGAAGCTAACACGTTTGTTTTGCCTGCATTTGAATCTATATCATTTATATCGCTAGAATTTGAAGCTAAATCATTTGTGTTGCATGGATTTGAAGCTCATCCTTCTACTTCGCATTGATTTGAAGCTAAATCAAATTTATCGCGTGGATTATGAAGCTAACTCGTTTGATCGTCTGCAATTTGAAGCTATGTCACTTATATCCCAAGTGTTTGAAGCTAAATCATTTGTTAAGCATGGATTTGAAGGTAAACCTTCTACATCGCATTGATTTGAAGCTAAATCATGAGTTTCGCATGGATTAGAAGCTAACTCGTTTGTTTCGCCTACATTTGAAGCTATATCATTTATATCGCAAGTATTTGAAGCTAAATCATTTGTGTTGCATGGATTTGTATCTCACCCTTCTACTTCGCATTGATTTGAAGCTAAATCAAGTTTATCGCATGGATTTTGAGGCTAACTCGTTTGATCTTCTGCATTTGAAGCTATATCACTTATATCCCAACTGTTTGAAGCTAAATTATTTGTTAAGCATGGATTTGAAGGTAAACCTTCTACATCGCATTGATTTGAAGCTAAATCATGAGTTTCGCATGGATTAGAAGCTAACTCGTTTGTTTCGCCTACATTTGAAGCTATATCATTTATATCGCAAGTATTTGAAGCTAAATCATTTGTGTTGCATGGATTTGTATCTCACCCTTCTACTTCGCATTGATTTGAAGCTAAATCAAGTTTATCG
The DNA here is from genome assembly GCF_051020955.1 of Megalopta genalis. Taxonomy (NCBI): domain Eukaryota; kingdom Metazoa; phylum Arthropoda; class Insecta; order Hymenoptera; family Halictidae; genus Megalopta; species Megalopta genalis. The sequence goes on from NW_027476621.1 coordinate 25,277, forward strand.
CATGGATTTTGAGGCTAACTCGTTTGATCTTCTGCATTTGAAGCTATATCACTTATATCCCAACTGTTTGAAGCTAAATTATTTGTTAAGCATGGATTTGAAGGTAAACCTTCTACATCGCATTGATTTGAAGCTAAATCATGAGTTTCGCATGGATTACAATCTAACACGTTTGTTTCGCCCGCATTTGAAGCTATATCACGTATATCCCAAGTGTTTGAAGCTAAATCATTTGTTCAGCATGGATTTGAAGGTAAACCTTCTACATCGCATTGATTTGAAGCTAAATCATGAGTTTCGCATGGATTAGAAGCTAACTCGTTTGTTTCGCCTGCATTTGAAGCTATATCATTTATATCGCTAGTATTTGAAGCTAAATAATTTGTGTTGCATGGATTTGAAGCTCACCCTTCTACTTCGCATTGATTTGAGGCTAAATCAAATTTATCGCGTGGATTATGAAGCTAACTCGTTTGATCGTCTGCATTTGAAGCTATGTCACTTATATCCCAAGTGTTTGAAGCTAAATCATTTGTTAAGCATGGATTTGAAGGTAAACCTTCTACATCGCATTGATTTGAAGCTAAATCATGAGTTTCGCATGGATTAGAAGCTAACTCGTTTGTTTCGCCTACATTTGAAGCTATATCATTTATATCGCAAGTATTTGAAGCCAAATCATTTGTGTTACATGGATTTGAAGCTCATCCTTCTACTTCGCATTGATTTGAAGCTAAATCAAGTTTATCGCATGGATTTTGAAGCTAACTCGTTTGATCGTCTGCATTTGAAGCTATATCACGTATATCCCAAGTGTTTGAAGCTAAATCATTTGTTAAGCATGGATTTGAAGGTAAACCTTCTACATCGCATTGATTTGAAGCTAAATCATGAGTTTCGCATGGATTACAATCTAACACGTTTGTTTCGCCTGCATTTGAAGCTATATCACGTATATCCCAAGTGTTTGAAGCTAAATCATTTGTGTTGCATGGATTTGAAGCTCACCCTTCTACTTCGCATTGATTTGAAGCTAAATCAAGTTTATCGCATGGATTTTGAGGCTAACTCGTTTGATCGTCTGCATTTGAAGCTATATCACTTATATCCCAAGTGTTTGAAGCTAAATTATTTGTTAAGCATGGATTTGAAGGTAAACCTTCTACATCGCATTGATTTGAAGCTAAATCATGAGTTTCGCATGGATTAGAAGCTAACACGTTTGTTTCGCCTGCATTTGAAGCTATATCATTTATATCGCAAGTATTTGAAGCTAAATCATTTGTGTTGCATGGATTTTAAGCTAATCCTTCTACTTCGCATTGATTTGAAGCTAAATCAAGTTTATCGCATGGATTTTGAAGCTAACTCGTTTGATCGTCTGCATTTGAAGCTATATCACGTATATCCCAAGTGTTTGAAGCTAAATCATTTGTTAAGCATGGATTTGAAGGTAAACCTTCTACATCGCATTGATTTGAAGCTAAATCATGAGTTTCGCATGGATTACAATCTAACACGTTTGTTTCGCCTGCATTTGAAGCTATATCACGTATATCCCAAGTGTTTGAAGCTAAATCATTTGTTCAGCATGGATTTGAAGTTAAACCTTCTACATCGCATTGATTTGAAGCTAAATCATGAGTTTCGCATGGATTACAAGCTAACACGTTTGTTTCGCCTACATTTGAAGCTATATCATTTATATCGCAATTATTTGAAGCTAAATCATTTGTGTTGCATGGATTTGAAGCTCATCCTTCTACTTCGCATTGATTTCAAGCTAAATCAAGTTTATCGCATGGATTTTGAGGCTAACTCGTTTGATCGTCTGCATTTGAAGCTATATCACTTATATCCCAAGTGTTTGAAGCTAAATTATTTGTTAAGCATGGATTTGAAGGTAAACCTTCTACATCGCATTTGTTTGAAGCTAAATCATGAGTTTCGCATGGATTAGAAGCTAACTCGTCTGTTTCGCCTGCATTTGAAGCTATATCATTTATATCGCAAGTATTTGAAGCTAAATCATTTGTGTTGCATGGATTTGAAGCTCATCCTTCTACTTCGCATTGATTTGAAGCTAAATCAAATTTATCGCGTGGATTATGAAGCTAACTCGTTTGATCGTCTGCATTTGAAGCTATGTCACTTATATCCCAAGTGTTTGAAGCTAAATCATTTGTTAAGCATGGATTTGAAGGTAAACCTTCTACATCGCATTGATTTGAAGCTAAATCATGAGTTTCGCATGGATTAGAAGCTAACTCGTTTGTTTCGCCTACATTTGAAGCTATATCATTTATATCGCAAGTATTTGAAGCCAAATCATTTGTGTTACATGGATTTGAAGCTCATCCTTCTACTTCGCATTGATTTGAAGCTAAATCAAGTTTATCGCATGGATTTTGAAGCTAACTCGTTTGATCGTCTGCATTTGAAGCTATATCACGTATATCCCAAGTGTTTGAAGCTAAATCATTTGTTAAGCATGGATTTGAAGGTAAACCTTCTACATCGCATTGATTTGAAGCTAAATCATGAGTTTCGCATGGATTAGAAGATAACTCGTTTGATCTATGCATTTGAAGCTATATCACTTATATCCCAAGTGTTTGAAGCTAAATTATTTGTTAAGCATGAATTTGAAGGTAAACCTTCTACATCACATTGATTTGAAGCTAAATCATGAGTTTCGCATGGATTAGAAGCTAACTCGTTTGTTTCGCCTGCATTTGAAGCTATATCACTTATATCGCAAGTATCTGATGCTAAATCATTTGTTTCGCATGGATTTGAAGCTAAACCTTCTACATCACATTGATTTTCAGCTAAATCAAGTGCATGGCATGGATTTGAAGATAACCCGTTTTTTTCTTCTGCATTTGAAGCTATATCATTTATATCCCAAGTATTTGAAGCTAAATCATTTGTTAAGCATGGATTTGAAGGTAAACCTTCTACATCGCATTGATTTGAAGCTAAATCATGAGTTTCGCATGGATTAGAAGCTAACACGTTTGTTTTGCCTGCATTTGAATCTATATCATTTGTATCGCTAGAATTTGAAGCTAAATCATTTGTGTTGCATGGATTTGAAGCTCATCCTTCTACATGTCATTCATTTTCAGCTAAATCAAGTGCATGGCATGGATTTGAAGATAACTCGTTTGTTTCTTCTGCATTTGAAGCTATATCACTTATAACGCAAGTGTCTGAAGATTAATCATTTGTTTCGCGTGGACTTGAAGCTAACTCGTTTGATCGTCTGCATTTCAAGCTATATCACTTATATTCCAAGTGTTTGAAGCTAAATTATTTGTTAAGCATGGATTTGAAGGTAAACCTTCTACATCGCATTGATTTGAAGCTAAATCATGAGTTTCGCATGGATTAGAAGATAACTCGTTTGTTTCCGCTGCATTAGAAGCTATATCACTTATATCCCAAGTGTTTGAAGCTAAATTATTTGTTAAGCATGGATTTAAAGGTAAACCTTCTACATTGCATTGATTTGAAGCTAAATCATGAGTTTCGCATGGATTAGAAGCTAACTCGTTTGTTTCGCCTGCATTTGAAGCTATATCATTTATATCGCAAGTATTTGAAGCTAAATCATTTGTGTTGCATGGATTTGAAGCTCATCCTTCTACTTCGCATGGATTTGAAGATAAATCAAGTTTATCGCATGGATTTTGAAGCTAACTCGTTTGATCGTCTGCATTACAAGCTATATCACTTATATCCCAAGTGTTTGAAGCTAAATTACTTGTTAAGCATGGATTTGAAGGTAAACCTTCTACATCGCATTGATTTGAAGCTAAATCATGAGTTTCGCATGGATTAGATGCTAACTCGTTTGTTTCGCCTGCATTTGAAGCTATATCACTTAAATCGCAAGTATCTGATGCTAAATCATTTGTTTCGCATGGATTTCAAGCTAAACCTTCTACATCGCATTGATTTTCAGCTAAATCAAGCGCATGGCATGGATTTGAAGAAAACTCGTTTGATCGTCTGCATTTCAAGCTATATCACTTATATCCCAAGTGTTTAAAGCTAAATTATTTGTTAAGCATGGATTTGAAGGTAAACCTTCTACATCGCATTGATTTGAAGCTAAATCATGAGTTTCGCATGGATTAGATGCTAACTCGTTTGTTTCTTCTGCATTTGAAACTATATCACTTATATCGCAAATGTCTCAAGCTAAATCACTTGTTTCGCGTGGACTTGAAGCTAACACGTTTGATCGTCTGCATTTGATGCTATATCACATATATCCCAAGTGTCTGAAGATAAATCATTTGTGTTGCATGGATTTGAAGCTAATCCTTCTACTTCGCATTGATTTGAAGCTAAATCAAGTTTATCGCATGGATTTTGAAGCTAATTCGTTTGATCGTCTGCATTTGAAGCTATATCACTTATATCCCAAGTGTTTGATGCTAAATTATTTGTTAAGCATGGATTTGAAGGTAAACCTTCTACATCACATTGATTTGAAGATAAATCATGAGTTTCGCATGGATTAGAAGCTAACTCGTTTGTTTCGCCTGCATTTGAAGCTATATCACTTATATCGCAAGTATCTGATGCTAAATCATTTGTTTCGCATAGATTTGAAGCTAAACCTTCTACATCTCATTCATTTTCAGTTAAATCAAGTGCATGGCATGGATTTGAAGATAACTCGTTTGTTTCTTCTGCATTTGAAGCTATATCACTTATATCGCAAGTGTCTGAAGCTAAGTCACTTGTTTCGCGTCGACTTGAAGCTAACTCGTTTGATCGTCTGCATTTGAAGCTATATCACTTATATCCCAAGTGTTTGAAGCAAAATTATTTGTTAAGCATGGATTTGAAGGTAAACCTTCTACATCGCATTGATTTGAAGCTAAATCTTGAGTTTCGCATGGATTAGATGCTAACTCGTTTGTTTCGCCTGCATTTGAAGCTATATCACTTAAATCGCAAGTATCTGATGCTAAATCATTTGTGTTGCATGGATTTGAAGCTAATCCTTCTACTTCGCATTGATTTGAAGCTAAATCAAGTTTATCGCATGGATTTTGAACCTAACTCGTTTGATCGTCTGCATTTCAAGCTATATCACTTATATCCCAAGTGTTTGAAGCTAAATTATTTGTTAAGCATGGATTTGAAGGTAAACCTTCTACATCGCATTGATTTGAAGCTAAATCATGAGTTTCGCATGGATTAGAAGCTAACACGTTTGTTTCGCCTGCATTTGAAGCTATATCATTTATATCGCAAGTATTTGAAGCTAAATCATTTGTGTTGCATGGATTTGAAGCTAATCCTTCTACTTCGCATTGATTTGAAGCTAAATCAAGTTTATCGCATGGATTTTGAAGCTAACTCGTTTGATCGTCTGCATTTGAAGCTATATCACTTATATCCCAAGTGTTTGAAGCTAAATCATTTGTTGCCCATGGATTTGAAGGTGAACCTTCTACATCGCATTGATTTGAAGCTAAATCATGAGTTTCGCATGGATTAGATGCTAACTCGTTTGTTTCGCCTGCATTTGAAACTATATCACTTAAATGGCAAGTATCTGATGCTAAATCATTTGTTTCGCATGGATTTCAAGCTAAACCTTCTACATCGCATTGATTTTCAGCTAAATCAAGTGCATGGCATGGATTTGAAGATAACTCGTTTGTTTCTTCTGCATTTGAAGCTATATCATTTATATCGCAAGTATTTGAAGCTAAATCATTTGTTAAGCATGGATTTGAAGGTAAACCTTCTACATCGCATTGATTTTCAGCTAAATCAAGTGCATGGCAATGATTTGAAGATAACTCGTTTGTTTCTTCTGCATTTGAAACTATATCACTTACATCGCAAATGTCTGAAGCTAAGTCACTTGTTTCGCGTGGACTTGAAGCTGACTCGTTTGATCGTCTGCATTTGAAGCTATATCACATATATCCCAAGTGTCTGAAGCTAAATCATTTGTGTTGCATGGATTTGAAGCTAATCCTTCTACTTCGCATTGATTTGAAGCTAAATCAAGTTTATCGCATGGATTTTGAAGCTAACTCGTTTGATCTTCTGCATTGAAGCTATAACACGTATATCCCAAGTGTTTGATGCTAAATTATTTGTTAAGCATGGATTTGAAGGTAAACCTTCTACATCGCATTGATTTGAAACTAAATCATGAGTTTCGCATGGATTAGAAGATAACTCGTTTGTTTCTTCTGCATTTGCAGCTATATCACTTATATCGCAAGTGTCTGAAGCTAAATCACTTGTTTCGCGTGGACTTGAAGCTAACTCGTTTGATCGTCTGCATTTGAAGCTATATCATTTATATCGCAAGTATTTGAAGCGAAATCATTTGTTAAGCATGGATTTGAAGGTAAACCTTCTTCTTCGCATTGATTTGAAGCTAAATCATGAGTTACGCATGGATTAGAAGCTAACTCGTTTGTTTCGCCTGCATTTGAAGCTATATCATTTATATCGCAAGTATTTGAAGCTAAATCATTTGTGTTCCACGGATTTGAAGCTAATCCTTCTACTTCGGATTGATTTGAAGCTCAAATCAAGTTTATCGCATGGATTTTGAAGCTAACTCGTTTGATCGTCTGCATTTCTAGCTATATCACTTATATCCCAAGTGTTTGAAGCTAAATCATTTTTTAAGAATGGATGTGAAGGTAAACCTTCTACATCGCATTGGTTTGAAGCTAAATCATGAGTTTCGCATGGATTAGAAGCTAACACGTTTGTTTCGCCTGCATTTGAAGCTATATCATTTATATCGCAAGTATTTGAAGCTAAATCATTTGTGTTGCATGGATTTGAAGCTAATCCTTCTACTTCGCATTGATTTGAAGCTAAATCAAGTTTATCGCATGGATTTTGAAGCTAACTCGTTTGATCGTCTGCATTTCTAGCTATAGCACTTATATCCCAAGTGTTTGAAGCTAAATTACTTGTTAGGCATGGATTTGAAGGTAAACCTTCTACATCGCATTGATTTGAAGCTAAATCATGAGTTTCGCATGGATAAGATGCTAACTCGTTTGTTTCGCCTGCATTTGAAGCAATATCACTTAAATCGCAAGTATCTGATGCTAAATCATTTGTTTCGCATGGATTTCAAGCTAAACCTTCTACATCGCATTGATTTTCAGCTAAATCAAGTGCATGGCATGGATTTGAAGATAACTCGTTTGATCGTCTGCATTTCAAGCTATATCACTTATATCCCAAGTGTTTGAAGCTAAATTATTTGTTAAGCATGGATTTGATGGTAAACCTTCTACATCGCATTGATTTGAAGCTAAATCATGAGTTTCGCATGGATTAGATGCTAACTCGTTTGTTTCTTCTGCATTTGAAACTATATCACTTATATCGCAAATGTCTGAAGCTAAATCACTTGTTTCGCGTGGACTTGAAGCTAACACGTTTGATCGTCTGCATTTGAAGCTATATCACATATATCCCAAGTGTATGAAGCTAAATCATTTGTGTTGCATGGATTTGAAGCTAATCCTTCTACTTCGCATTGATTTGAAGCTAAATCAAGTTTATCGCATGGATTTTGAAGCTAACTCGTTTGATCGTCTGCATTTCAAGCTATATCACTTATATCCCAAGTGTTTGAAGCTAAATTATTTGTTAAGCATGGATTTGAAGGTAAACATTCTACATCGCATTGATTTGAAGCTAAATCATGAGTTTCGCATGGATTAGAAGCTAACTCGTTTGTTTCGCCTGCATTTTGAAGCTACATCATTTATATCGCAAGTATTTGAAGCTAAATCATTTGTGTTCCACGGATTTGAAGCTAATCCTTCTACTTCGGATTGATTTGAAGCTCAAATCATGTTTATCGCATGGATTTTGAAGCTAACTCGTTTGATCGTCTGCATTTCTAGCTATATCACTTATATCCAAGTGTTTGAAGCTAAATTATTTGTTAAGCATGGATTTGAAGGTAAACCTTCTACATCGCATTGATTTGAAGCTAAATCATGAGTTTCGCATGGATTAGATGCTAACTCGTTTGTTTCGCCTGCATTTGAAGCTATATCACTTAAATCGCAAGTATCTGATGCTAAATCATTTGTTTCGCATGGATTTCAAGCTAAACCTTCTACATCGCATTGATTTTCAGCTAAATCAAGCGCATGGCATGGATTTGAAGATAACTCGTTTGATCGTCTGCATTTCAAGCTATATCACTTATATCCCAAGTGTTTGAAGCTAAATTATTTGTTAAGCATGGATTTGAAGGTAAACCTTCTACATCGCATTGATTTGAAGCTAAATCATGAGTTTCGCATGGATTAGATGCTAACTCGTTTGTTTCTTCTGCATTTGAAACTATATCACTTATATCGCAAATGTCTGAAGCTAAATCACTTGTTTCGCGTGGACTTGAAGCTAACACGTTTGATCGTCTGCATTTGAAGCTATATCACATATATCCCAAGTGTATGAAGCTAAATCATTTGTGTTGCATGGATTTGAAGCTAATCCTTCTACTTCGCATTGATTTGAAGCTAAATCAAGTTTATCGCATGGATTTTGAACCTAACTCGTTTGATCGTCTGCATTTCAAGCTATATCACTTATATCCCAAGTGTTTGAAGCTAAATTATTTGTTAAGCATGGATTTGAAGGTAAACCTTCTACATCGCATTGATTTGAAGCTAAATCATGAGTTTTGCATGGATTAGAAGCTAACTCGTTTGTTTCGCCTGCATTTGAAGCTATATCATTTATATCGCAAGTATTTGAAGCTAAATCATTTGTGTTCCACGGATTTGAAGCTAATCCTTCTACTTCGGATTGATTTGAAGCTCAAATCAAGTTTATCGCATGGATTTTGAAGCTAACTCGTTTGATCGTCTTCATTTCTAGCTATATCACTTATATCCCAAGTGTTTGAAGCTAAATCATTTTTTAAGAATGGATTTGAAGGTAAACCTTCTACATCGCATTGGTTTGAAGCTAAATCATGAGTTTCGCATGGATTAGAAGCTAACACGTTTGTTTCGCCTGCATTTGAAGCTATATCACTTAAATGGCAAGTATCTGATGCTAAATCATTTGTTTCTCATGGATTTCAAGCTAAACCTTCTACATCGCATTGATTTTCAGCTAAATCAAGTGCATGGCATGGATTTGAAGATAACTCGTTTGTTTCTTCTGCATTTGAAGCTATATCATTTATATCGCAAGTATTTGAAGCTAAGTCACTTGTTTCGCGTCGACTTGAAGCTAACTCGTTTGATCGTCTGCATTTGAAGCTATATCACTTATATCCCAAGTGTTTGAAGCAAAATTATTTGTTAAGCATGGATTTGAAGGTAAACCTTCTACATCGCATTGATTTGAAGCTAAATCTTGAGTTTCGCATGGATTAGATGCTAACTCGTTTGTTTCGCCTTGCATTTGAAGCTATATCATTTATATCGCAAGTATTTGAAGCTAAATCATTTGTGTTGCATGGATTTGAAGCTAATCCTTCTACTTCGCATTGATTTGAAGCTAAATCAAGTATATCGCATGGATTTTGAAGCTAACTCGTTTGATCGTCTGCATTTGAAGCTATATCACTTATATCCCAAGTGTTTGAAGCTAAATTATTTGTTAAGCATGAATTTGAAGGTAAACCTTCTACATCACAGTAATTTGAAGCTAAATCATGAGTTTCGCATGGATTAGATGCTAACTCGTTTGTTTCGCCTGCATTTGAAACTATATCACTTAAATGGCAAGTATCTGATGCTAAATCATTTGTTTCGCATGGATTTCAAGCTAAACCTTCTACATCGCATTGATTTTCAGCTAAATCAAGTGCGTGGCATGGATTTGAAGATAACTCGTTTGTTTCTTCTGCATTTGAAGCTATATCATTTATATCGCAAGTATTTGAAGCTAAATCATTTGTGTTTCACGGATTTGAAGCTAATCCTTCTACTTCGCATTGATTTGAAGCTAAATCAAGTTTATCGCTTGGATTTTGAAGCTAACTCGTTTGATCGTCTGCATTTGATGACATATCACTTATATCCCAAGTGTTTGAAGCTAAATCATTTTTTAAGCATGGATTTGAAGGTAAACCTACTACATCGCATTGATTTGAAGCTAAATCATGAGTTTCGCATGGATTAGAAGCTAACACGTTTGTTTCGCCTGCATTTGAAGCTATATCATTTATATCGCAAGTATTTGAAGCTAAATCATTTGTTAAGCATGGATTTGAAGGTAAACCTTCTACTTCGGATTGATTTGAAGCTAAATCAAGTTTATCGCATGGATTTTGAAGCTAACTCGTTTGATCGTCTGCTTTTGAAGCCATATCACTTACATCCCAAGTGTTTGAAGCTAAATCATTTTTTAAGCATGGATTTGAAGGTAAACCTTCTACATCGCATTGATTTGAAGCTAAATCAAGTTTATCGCATGGATTTTGAAGCTATCTCGTTTGATCGTCTGCATTTGAAGCCATATCACTTATATCCCAAGTGTTTGAAGCTAAATCATTTTTTAAGCATGGATTTGAAGGTAAACCTTCTACATCGCATTGATTTGAAGCTAAATCATGAGTTTCGCATGGATTAGAAGCTAACTCGTTTGATCGTCTGCATTTGAAGCTATATCATTTATATCGCAAGTATTTGAAGCTAAATCATTTGTTAAGCATGGATTTGAAGGTAAACCTTCTACATCGCATTGATTTGAAGCTAAATCATGAGTTTCGCATGGATTAGAAGCTAACACGTTTGTTTCGCCTGCATTTGAAGCTATATCATTTATATCGCAAGTATTTGAAGCTAAATCATTTGTTAAGCATGGATTTGAAGGTAAACCTTCTACATCGCATTGATTTGAAGCTAAATCAAGTTTATCGCATGGATTTTGAAGCTATCTCGTTTGATCGTCTGCATTTGAAGCCATATCACTTATATCCCAAGTGTTTGAAGCTAAATCATTTTTTAAGCATGGATTTGAAGGTAAACCTTCTACATCGCATTGATTTGAAGCTAAATCATGAGTTTCGTATGGATTAGAAGCTAACTCGTTTGATCGTCTGCATTTGAAGCTATATCATTTATATCGCAAGTATTTGAAGCTAAATCATTTGTTAAGCATGGATTTGAAGGTAAACCTTCTACATCGCATTGATTTGAAGCTAAATCATGTGTTTCGCATAGATATGAAGCTAACTCGTTTGTTTCGTCTGCATTTGAAGCTGTATCATTTATACCGCAAGTATCTGAACCTAAATCATTTGTTTCGAATGGATTTGAAGCTAAGCCTACTACTTCGCATTGATTTGAAGCTAAAGCAAGTTTATCGCATGGATTTTGAAGCTAACTCGTTTGATCGTCTGCATTCCAAGCTATATCACTTATTTCCCAAGTGTTTGAAGCTAAATTATTTGTTAAGCATGGATTGAAAGGTAAACATTCTACATCGCATTGATTTGAAGCTAAATCATGAGTTTCGCATGGATTAGAAGCTAACTCATCTGTTTCGCCTGCATTTGAAGCTATATCATTTATATCGCAAGTATTTGAAGCTAAATCATTTGTGTTGCATGGATTTGAAGCTAATCCTTCTACTTCGCATTGATTTGAAGCTAAATCAAGTTTATCGCATGGATTTTGAAGCTAACTCGTTTGATCGTCTGCATTTGAAGCTATATCACGTATATCCCAAGTGTTTGAAGCTAAATCATTTGTTAAGCATGGATTTGAAGGTAAACCTTCTACATCGCATTGATTTGAAGCTAAATCAAGTTTATCGCATGGATTTTGAAGCTAACTCGTTTGTTTCTTCTGCATTTGAAGCTATATCATTTATATCGCAAGTATTTGAAGCTAAATCATTTGTGTTTCACGGATTTGAAGCTAATCCTTCTACTTCGCATTGATTTGAAGCTAAATCAAGTTTATCGCATGGATTTTGAAGCTAACTCGTTTGATCGTCTGCATTTGATGACATATCACTTATATCCCAAGTGTTTGAAGCTAAATCATTTTTTAAGCATGGATTTGAAGGTAAACCTACTACATCGCATTGATTTGAAGCTAAATCATGAGTTTCGCATGGATTAGAAGCTAACACGTTTGTTTCGCCTGCATTTGAAGCTATATCATTTATATCGCAAGTATTTGAAGCTAAATCATTTGTTAAGCATGGATTTGAAGGTAAACCTTCTACTTCGGATTGATTTGAAGCTAAATCAAGTTTATCGCATGGATTTTGAAGCTAACTCGTTTGATCGTCTGCTTTTGAAGCCATATCACTTACATCCCAAGTGTTTGAAGCTAAATCATTTTTTGAGCATGGATTTGAAGTTAAACCTTCTACATCGCATTGATTTGAAGCTAAATCATGAGTTTCGCATGGATTAGAAGCTAACACGTTTCTTTCGCCTGCATTTGAAGCTATATCATTTATATCGCAAGTATTTGAAGCTAAATCATTTGTTAAGCATGGATTTGAAGGTAAACCTTCTACATCGCATTGATTTGAAGCTACATCATGTGTTTCGCATAGATATGAAACTAACTCGTTTGTTTCGTCTGCATTTGAAGCTGTATCATTTATACCGCAAGTATCCGAAGCTAAATCATTTGTTAAGCATGGATTTGAAGGTAAACCTTCTACTTCGCATTGATTTGAAGCTAAATCAACTTTATCGCATGGATTTTGAAGCTAACTCGTTTGATCGTCTGCATTTGAAGCTATATCACTTATATCCCAAGTGTTTGAAGCTAAATTATTTGTTAAGCATGGGTTTGAAGGTAAATCTTCTACATAGCATTGATTTGAAGCTAAATCATGAGTTTCGCATGGATTAGAAGCTAACTCGTCTGTTTCGCCTGCATTTGAAGCTATATCATTTATAACGCAAGTATTTGAAGCTAAATCATTTGTTAAGCATGGATTTGAAGGTAAACCTTCTACATCGCATTGATTTGAAGCTAAATCATGAGTTTCGCATGGATTAGAAGCTAACACGTTTGTTTCGCCTGCATTTGAAGCTATATCATTTATATCGCAAGTATTTGAAGCTAAATCATTTGTTAAGCATGGATTTGAAGGTAAACCTTCTACATCGCATTGATTTGAAGCTAAATCAAGTTTATCGCATGGATTTTGAAGCTATCTCGTTTGATCGTCTGCATTTGAAGCCATATCACTTATATCCCAAGTGTTTGAAGCTAAATCATTTTTTAAGCTTGGATTTGAAGGTAAACCTTCTACATCGCATTGATTTGAAGCTAAATCATGAGTTTCGCATGGATTAGAAGCTAACTCGTTTGATCGTCTGCATTTGAAGCTATATCATTTATATCGCAAGTATTTGAAGCTAAATCATTTGTTAAGCATGGATTTGAAGGTAAACCTTCTACATCGCATTGATTTGAAGCTAAATCATGTGTTTCGCATAGATATGAAGCTAACTCGTTTGTTTCGTCTGCATTTGAAGCTGTATCATTTATACCGCAAGTATCTGAACCTAAATCATTTGTTTCGAATGGATTTGAAGCTAAGCCCACTACTTCGCATTGATTTGAAGCTAAATCATGAGTTTCGCATGGATTAGATGCTAACTCGTTTGTTTCGCCTGCATTTGAAGCTATATCACTTAAATCGCAAGTATCTGATGCTAAATCATTTGTTTCGCATGGATTTCAAGCTAAACCTTCTACATCGCATTGATTTTCAGCTAAATCAAGCGCATGGCATGGATTTGAAGATAACTCGTTTGATCGTCTGCATTTCAAGCTATATCACTTATATCCCAAGTGTTTGAAGCTAAATTATTTGTTAAGCATGGATTTGAAGGTAAACCTTCTACATCGCATTGATTTGAAGCTAAATCATGAGTTTCGCATGGATTAGATGCTAACTCGTTTGTTTCTTCTGCATTTGAAACTATATCACTTATATCGCAAATGTCTGAAGCTAAATCACTTGTTTCGCGTGGACTTGAAGCTAACACGTTTGATCGTCTGCATTTGAAGCTATATCACATATATCCCAAGTGTATGAAGCTAAATCATTTGTGTTGCATGGATTTGAAGCTAATCCTTCTACTTCGCATTGATTTGAAGCTAAATCAAGTTTATCGCATGGATTTTGAACCTAACTCGTTTGATCGTCTGCATTTCAAGCTATATCACTTATATCCCAAGTGTTTGAAGCTAAATTATTTGTTAAGCATGGATTTGAAGGTAAACCTTCTACATCGCATTGATTTGAAGCTAAATCATGAGTTTTGCATGGATTAGAAGCTAACTCGTTTGTTTCGCCTGCATTTGAAGCTATATCATTTATATCGCAAGTATTTGAAGCTAAATCATTTGTGTTCCACGGATTTGAAGCTAATCCTTCTACTTCGGATTGATTTGAAGCTCAAATCAAGTTTATCGCATGGATTTTGAAGCTAACTCGTTTGATCGTCTTCATTTCTAGCTATATCACTTATATCCCAAGTGTTTGAAGCTAAATCATTTTTTAAGAATGGATTTGAAGGTAAACCTTCTACATCGCATTGGTTTGAAGCTAAATCATGAGTTTCGCATGGATTAGAAGCTAACACGTTTGTTTCGCCTGCATTTGAATCTATATCACTTAAATGGCAAGTATCTGATGCTAAATCATTTGTTTCGCATGGATTTCAAGCTAAACCTTCTACATCGCATTGATTTTCAGCTAAATCAAGTGCATGGCATGGATTTGAAGATAACTCGTTTGTTTCTTCTGCATTTGAAGCTATATCATTTATATCGCAAGTATTTGAAGCTAAGTCACTTGTTTCGCGTCGACTTGAAGCTAACTCGTTTGATCGTCTGCATTTGAAGCTATATCACTTATATCCCAAGTGTTTGAAGCAAAATTATTTGTTAAGCATGGATTTGAAGGTAAACCTTCTACATCGCATTGATTTGAAGCTAAATCTTGAGTTTCGCATGGATTAGATGCTAACTCGTTTGTTTCGCCTTGCATTTGAAGCTATATCATTTATATCGCAAGTATTTGAAGCTAAATCATTTGTGTTGCATGGATTTGAAGCTAATCCTTCTACTTCGCATTGATTTGAAGCTAAATCAAGTATATCGCATGGATTTTGAAGCTAACTCGTTTGATCGTCTGCATTTGAAGCTATATCACTTATATCCCAAGTGTTTGAAGCTAAATTATTTGTTAAGCATGAATTTGAAGGTAAACCTTCTACATCACAGTAATTTGAAGCTAAATCATGAGTTTCGCACGGATTAGATGCTAACTCGTTTGTTTCGCCTGCATTTGAAACTATATCACTTAAATGGCAAGTATCTGATGCTAAATCATTTGTTTCGCATGGATTTCAAGCTAAACCTTCTACATCGCATTGATTTTCAGCTAAATCAAGTGCGTGGCATGGATTTGAAGATAACTCGTTTGTTTCTTCTGCATTTGAAGCTATATCATTTATATCGCAAGTATTTGAAGCTAAATCATTTGTGTTTCACGGATTTGAAGCTAATCCTTCTACTTCGCATTGATTTGAAGCTAAATCAAGTTTATCGCATGGATTTTGAAGCTAACTCGTTTGATCGTCTGCATTTGATGACATATCACTTATATCCCAAGTGTTTGAAGCTAAATCATTTTTTAAGCATGGATTTGAAGGTAAACCTACTACATCGCATTGATTTGAAGCTAAATCATGAGTTTCGCATGGATTAGAAGCTAACACGTTTGTTTCGCCTGCATTTGAAGCTATATCATTTATATCGCAAGTATTTGAAGCTAAATCATTTGTTAAGCATGGATTTGAAGGTAAACCTTCTACTTCGGATTGATTTGAAGCTAAATCAAGTTTATCGCATGGATTTTGAAGCTAACTCGTTTGATCGTCTGCTTTTGAAGCCATATCACTTACATCCCAAGTGTTTGAAGCTAAATCATTTTTTAAGCATGGATTTGAAGTTAAACCTTCTACATCGCATTGATTTGAAGCTAAATCATGAGTTTCGCATGGATTAGAAGCTAACACGTTTCTTTCGCCTGCATTTGAAGCTATATCATTTATATCGCAAGTATTTGAAGCTAAATCATTTGTTAAGCATGGATTTGAAGGTAAACCTTCTACATCGCATTGATTTGAAGCTACATCATGTGTTTCGCATAGATATGAAACTAACTCGTTTGTTTCGTCTGCATTTGAAGCTGTATCATTTATACCGCAAGTATCCGAAGCTAAATCATTTGTTAAGCATGGATTTGAAGGTAAACCTTCTACTTCGCATTGATTTGAAGCTAAATCAACTTTATCGCATGGATTTTGAAGCTAACTCGTTTGATCGTTTGCATTTGAAGCTATATCACTTATATCCCAAGTGTTTGAAGCTAAATTATTTGTTAAGCATGGGTTTGAAGGTAAATCTTCTACATAGCATTGATTTGAAGCTAAATCATGAGTTTCGCATGGATTAGAAGCTAACTCGTCTGTTTCGCCTGCATTTGAAGCTATATCATTTATAACGCAAGTATTTGAAGCTAAATCATTTGTTAAGCATGGATTTGAAGGTAAACCTTCTACATCGCATTGATTTGAAGCTAAATCATGAGTTTCGCATGGATTAGAAGCTAACACGTTTGTTTCGCCTGCATTTGAAGCTATATCATTTATATCGCAAGTATTTGAAGCTAAATCATTTGTTAAGCATGGATTTGAAGGTAAACCTTCTACATCGCATTGATTTGAAGCTAAATCAAGTGCATGGCATGGATTTGAAGATAACTCGTTTGTTTCTTCTGCATTTGAAGCTATATCATTTATATCGCAAGTATTTGAAGCTAAGTCACTTGTTTCGCGTCGACTTGAAGCTAACTCGTTTGATCGTCTGCATTTGAAGCTATATCACTTATATCCCAAGTGTTTGAAGCAAAATTATTTGTTAAGCATGGATTTGAAGGTAAACCTTCTACATCGCATTGATTTGAAGCTAAATCTTGAGTTTCGCATGGATTAGATGCTAACTCGTTTGTTTCGCCTTGCATTTGAAGCTATATCATTTATATCGCAAGTATTTGAAGCTAAATCATTTGTGTTGCATGGATTTGAAGCTAATCCTTCTACTTCGGATTGATTTGAAGCTAAATCAAGTTTATCGCATGGATTTTGAAGCTAACTCGTTTGATCGTCTGCTTTTGAAGCCATATCACTTACATCCCAAGTGTTTGAAGCTAAATCATTTTTTAAGCATGGATTTGAAGTTAAACCTTCTACATCGCATTGATTTGAAGCTAAATCATGAGTTTCGCATGGATTAGAAGCTAACACGTTTCTTTCGCCTGCATTTGAAGCTATATCATTTATATCGCAAGTATTTGAAGCTAAATCATTTGTTAAGCATGGATTTGAAGGTAAACCTTCTACATCGCATTGATTTGAAGCTACATCATGTGTTTCGCATAGATATGAAACTAACTCGTTTGTTTCGTCTGCATTTGAAGCTGTATCATTTATACCGCAAGTATCCGAAGCTAAATCATTTGTTAAGCATGGATTTGAAGGTAAACCTTCTACTTCGCATTGATTTGAAGCTAAATCAACTTTATCGCATGGATTTTGAAGCTAACTCGTTTGATCGTCTGCATTTGAAGCTATATCACTTATATCCCAAGTGTTTGAAGCTAAATTATTTGTTAAGCATGGGTTTGAAGGTAAATCTTCTACATAGCATTGATTTGAAGCTAAATCATGAGTTTCGCATGGATTAGAAGCTAACTCGTCTGTTTCGCCTGCATTTGAAGCTATATCATTTATAACGCAAGTATTTGAAGCTAAATCATTTGTTAAGCATGGATTTGAAGGTAAACCTTCTACATCGCATTGATTTGAAGCTAAATCATGAGTTTCGCATGGATTAGAAGCTAACACGTTTGTTTCGCCTGCATTTGAAGCTATATCATTTATATCGCAAGTATTTGAAGCTAAATCATTTGTTAAGCATGGATTTGAAGGTAAACCTTCTACATCGCATTGATTTGAAGCTAAATCAAGTTTATCGCATGGATTTTGAAGCTATCTCGTTTGATCGTCTGCATTTGAAGCCATATCACTTATATCCCAAGTGTTTGAAGCTAAATCATTTTTTAAGCATGGATTTGAAGGTAAACCTTCTACATCGCATTGATTTGAAGCTAAATCATGAGTTTCGCATGGATTAGAAGCTAACTCATCTGTTTCGCCTGCATTTGAAGCTATATCATTTATATCGCAAGTATTTGAAGCTAAATCATTTGTGTTGCATGGATTTGAAGCTAATCCTTCTACTTCGCATTGATTTGAAGCTAAATCAATTTTATCGCATGGATTTTGCGGCTAACTTGTTTGATCGTCTGCATTTGAAGCTATATCACTTATATCCCAAGTCTTTGAAGCTAAATTATTTGTTAAGCATGGATTTGAAGGTAAACCTTCTACATCGCATTGATTTGAAGCTAAATCTTGAGTTTCGCATGGATTAGATGCTAACTCGTTTGTTTCGCCTTGCATTTGAAGCTATATCATTTATATCGCAAGTATTTGAAGCTAAATCATTTGTGTTGCATGGATTTGAAGCTAATCCTTCTACTTCGCATTGATTTGAAGCTAAATCAAGTATATCGCATGGATTTTGAAGCTAACTCGTTTGATCGTCTGCATTTGAAGCTATATCACTTATATCCCAAGTGTTTGAAGCTAAATTATTTGTTAAGCATGAATTTGAAGGTAAACCTTCTACATCACAGTAATTTGAAGCTAAATCATGAGTTTCGCACGGATTAGATGCTAACTCGTTTGTTTCGCCTGCATTTGAAACTATATCACTTAAATGGCAAGTATCTGATGCTAAATCATTTGTTTCGCATGGATTTCAAGCTAAACCTTCTACATCGCATTGATTTTCAGCTAAATCAAGTGCGTGGCATGGATTTGAAGATAACTCGTTTGTTTCTTCTGCATTTGAAGCTATATCATTTATATCGCAAGTATTTGAAGCTAAATCATTTGTGTTTCACGGATTTGAAGCTAATCCTTCTACTTCGCATTGAATTGAAGCTAAATCAAGTTTATCGCATGGATTTTGAAGCTAACTCGTTTGATCGTCTGCATTTGATGACATATCACTTATATCCCAAGTGTTTGAAGCTAAATCATTTTTTAAGCATGGATTTGAAGGTAAACCTACTACATCGCATTGATTTGAAGCTAAATCATGAGTTTCGCATGGATTAGAAGCTAACACGTTTGTTTCGCCTGCATTTGAAGCTATATCATTTATATCGCAAGTATTTGAAGCTAAATCATTTGTTAAGCATGGATTTGAAGGTAAACCTTCTACTTCGGATTGATTTGAAGCTAAATCAAGTTTATCGCATGGATTTTGAAGCTAACTCGTTTGATCGTCTGCTTTTGAAGCCATATCACTTACATCCCAAGTGTTTGAAGCTAAATCATTTTTTAAGCATGGATTTGAAGTTAAACCTTCTACATCGCATTGATTTGAAGCTAAATCATGAGTTTCGCATGGATGAGAAGCTAACACGTTTCTTTCGCCTGCATTTGAAGCTATATCATTTATATCGCAAGTATTTGAAGCTAAATCATTTGTTAAGCATGGATTTGAAGGTAAACCTTCTACATCGCATTGATTTGAAGCTACATCATGTGTTTCGCATAGATATGAAACTAACTCGTTTGTTTCGTCTGCATTTGAAGCTGTATCATTTATACCGCAAGTATCCGAAGCTAAATCATTTGTTAAGCATGGATTTGAAGGTAAACCTTCTACTTCGCATTGATTTGAAGCTAAATCAACTTTATCGCATGGATTTTGAAGCTAACTCGTTTGATCGTCTGCATTTGAAGCTATATCACTTATATCCCAAGTGTTTGAAGCTAAATTATTTGTTAAGCATGGGTTTGAAGGTAAATCTTCTACATAGCATTGATTTGAAGCTAAATCATGAGTTTCGCATGGATTAGAAGCTAACTCGTCTGTTTCGCCTGCATTTGAAGCTATATCATTTATAACGCAAGTATTTGAAGCTAAATCATTTGTTAAGCATGGATTTGAAGGTAAACCTTCTACATCGCATTGATTTGAAGCTAAATCATGAGTTTCGCATGGATTAGAAGCTAACACGTTTGTTTCGCCTGCATTTGAAGCTATATCATTTATATCGCAAGTATTTGAAGCTAAATCATTTGTTAAGCATGGATTTGAAGGTAAACCTTCTACATCGCATTGATTTGAAGCTAAATCAAGTTTATCGCATGGATTTTGAAGCTATCTCGTTTGATCGTCTGCATTTGAAGCCATATCACTTATATCCCAAGTGTTTGAAGCTAAATCATTTTTTAAGCATGGATTTGAAGGTGAACCTTCTACATCGCATTGATTTGAAGCTAAATCATGAGTTTCGCATGGATTAGAAGCTAACTCGTTTGATCGTCTGCATTTGAAGCTATATCATTTATATCGCAAGTATTTGAAGCTAAATCATTTGTTAAGCATGGATTTGAAGGTAAACCTTCTACATCGCATTGATTTGAAGCTAAATCATGTGTTTCGCATAGATATGAAGCTAACTCGTTTGTTTCGTCTGCATTTGAAGCTGTATCATTTATACCGCAAGTATCTGAACCTAAATCATTTGTTTCGAATGGATTTGAAGCTAAGCCTACTACTTCGCATTGATTTGAAGCTAAAGCAAGTTTATCGCATGGATTTTGAAGCTAACTCGTTTGATCGTCTGCATTCCAAGCTATATCACTTATTTCCCAAGTGTTTGAAGCTAAATTATTTGTTAAGCATGGCTTGAAAGGTAAACATTCTACATCGCATTGATTTGAAGCTAAATCATGAGTTTCGCATGGATTAGAAGCTAACTCATCTGTTTCGCCTGCATTTGAAGCTATATCATTTATATCGCAAGTATTTGAAGCTAAATCATTTGTGTTGCATGGATTTGAAGCTAATCCTTCTACTTCGCATTGATTTGAAGCTAAATCAATTTTATCGCATGGATTTTGCGGCTAACTTGTTTGATCGTCTGCATTTGAAGCTATATCACTTATATCCCAAGTCTTTGAAGCTAAATTATTTGTTAAGCATGGATTTTAAGGTAAACCTCCTACATCGCATTGATTTGAAGCTAAATCATGAGTTTCGCATGGATTAGAAGCTAACACGTTTGTTTCGCCTGTATTTGAAGCTATATCATTTATATCGCAAGTATTTGAAGCGAAATCATTTGTTAAGCATGGATTTGAAGGTATATCACTTATATCCCAAGTGTTTGAAGCTAAATCATTTTTTAAGCATGGATTTGAAGTAAAACCTTCTACATCGCATTGATTTGAAGCTAAATCATGAGTTTCGCATGGATTAGAAGCTAACACGTTTCTTTCGCCTGCATTTGAAGCTATATCATTTATATCTCAAGTATTTGAAGCTAAATCATTTGTTAAGCATGGATTTGAAGGTAAACCTTCTACATCGCATTGATTTGAAGCTAAATCATGTGTTTCGCATAGATATGAGGCTAACTCGTTTGTTTCGTCTGCATTTGAAGCTGTATCATTTATACCGCAAGTATCTGAACCTAAATCATTTGTTTCGCATGGATTTGAAGCTAAGCCTACTACTTCGCATTGATTTGAAGCTAAATCAAGTTTATCGCATGGATTTTGAAGCTAACTCGTTTGATCGTCTGCATTTCAAGCTATATCACTTATATCCCAAGTGTTTGAAGCTAAATTATTTGTTAAGCATGGATTGAAGGGTAAACCTTCTACATCGCATTGATTTGAAGCTAAATCATGAGTTTCGCATGGATTAGAAGCTAACTCGTCTGTTTCGCCTGCATTTGAAGCTATATCATTTATATCGCAAGTATTTGAAGCTAAATCATTTGTGTTGCATGGATTTGAAGCTCATCCTTCTACATCGCATTGATTTTCAGCTAAATCAAGTGCATGGAATGGATTTGAAGATAACTCGTTTGTTTCTCCTGCATTTGAAGCTATATCACTTATATCCCAAGTGTTTGAAGCTAAATCATTTGTTAAGCATGGATTTGAAGGTAAACCTTCTACATCGCATTGATTTGAAGCTAAATCAACTTTATCGCATGGATTTTGAAGCTAACTCGTTTGATCGTCTGCATTTGAAGCTATATCACTTATATCCCAAGTGTTTGAAGCTAAATTATTTGTTAAGCATGGGTTTGAAGGTAAATCTTCTACATAGCATTGATTTGAAGCTAAATCATGAGTTTCGCATGGATTAGAAGCTAACTCGTCTGTTTCGCCTGCATTTGAAGCTATATCATTTATAACGCAAGTATTTGAAGCTAAATCATTTGTTAAGCATGGATTTGAAGGTAAACCTTCTACATCGCATTGATTTGAAGCTAAATCATGAGTTTCGCATGGATTAGAAGCTAACACGTTTGTTTCGCCTGCATTTGAAGCTATATCATTTATATCGCAAGTATTTGAAGCTAAATCATTTGTTAAGCATGGATTTGAAGGTAAACCTTCTACATCGCATTGATTTGAAGCTAAATCAAGTTTATCGCATGGATTTTGAAGCTATCTCGTTTGATCGTCTGCATTTGAAGCCATATCACTTATATCCCAAGTGTTTGAAGCTAAATCATTTTTTAAGCATGGATTTGAAGGTAAACCTTCTACATCGCATTGATTTGAAGCTAAATCATGAGTTTCGCATGGATTAGAAGCTAACTCGTTTGATCGTCTGCATTTGAAGCTATATCATTTATATCGCAAGTATTTGAAGCTAAATCATTTGTTAAGCATGGATTTGAAGGTAAACCTTCTACATCGCATTGATTTGAAGCTAAATCATGTGTTTCGCATAGATATGAAGCTAACTCGTTTGTTTCGTCTGCATTTGAAGCTGTATCATTTATACCGCAAGTATCTGAACCTAAATCATTTGTTTCGAATGGATTTGAAGCTAAGCCTACTACTTCGCATTGATTTGAAGCTAAAGCAAGTTTATCGCATGGATTTTGAAGCTAACTCGTTTGATCGTCTGCATTCCAAGCTATATCACTTATTTCCCAAGTGTTTGAAGCTAAATTATTTGTTAAGCATGGATTGAAAGGTAAACATTCTACATCGCATTGATTTGAAGCTAAATCATGAGTTTCGCATGGATTAGAAGCTAACTCATCTGTTTCGCCTGCATTTGAAGCTATATCATTTATATCGCAAGTATTTGAAGCTAAATCATTTGTGTTGCATGGATTTGAAGCTAATCCTTCTACTTCGCATTGATTTGAAGCTAAATCAATTTTATCGCATGGATTTTGCGGCTAACTTGTTTGATCGTCTGCATTTGAAGCTATATCACTTATATCCCAAGTCTTTGAAGCTAAATTATTTGTTAAGCATGGATTTTAAGGTAAACCTCCTACATCGCATTGATTTGAAGCTAAATCATTAGTTTCGCATGGATTAGAAGCTAACACGTTTGTTTCGCCTGTATTTGGAGCTATATCATTTATATCGCAAGTATTTGAAGCGAAATCATTTGTTAAGCATGGATTTGAAGGTATATCACTTATATCCCAAGTGTTTGAAGCTAAATCATTTTTTAAGCATGGATTTGAAGTAAAACCTTCTACATCGCATTGATTTGAAGCTAAATCATGAGTTTCGCATGGATTAGAAGCTAACACGTTTCTTTCGCCTGCATTTGAAGCTATATCATTTATATCTCAAGTATTTGAAGCTAAATCATTTGTTAAGCATGGATTTGAAGGTAAACCTTCTACATCGCATTGATTTGAAGCTAAATCATGTGTTTCGCATAGATATGAGGCTAACTCGTTTGTTTCGTCTGCATTTGAAGCTGTATCATTTATACCGCAAGTATCTGAACCTAAATCATTTGTTTCGCATGGATTTGAAGCTAAGCCTACTACTTCGCATTGATTTGAAGCTAAATCAAGTTTATCGCATGGATTTTGAAGCTAACTCGTTTGATCGTCTGCATTTCAAGCTATATCACTTATATCCCAAGTGTTTGAAGCTAAATTGTTTGTTAAGCATGGATTGAAGGGTAAACCTTCTACATCGCATTGATTTGAAGCTAAATCATGAGTTTCGCATGGATTAGAAGCTAACTCGTCTGTTTCGCCTGCATTTGAAGCTATATCATTTATATCGCAAGTATTTGAAGCTAAATCATTTGTGTTGCATGGATTTGAAGCTCATCCTTCTACATCGCATTGATTTTCAGCTAAATCAAGTGCATGGAATGGATTTGAAGATAACTCGTTTGTTTCTCCTGCATTTGAAGCTATATCACTTATATCCCAAGTGTTTGAAGCTAAATCATTTGTTAAGCATGGATTTGAAGGTAAACCTTCTACATCGCATTGATTTGAAGCTAAATCATGAGTTTCGCATGGATTAGAAGCTAACTTGTTTGTTTCGCCTGCATTTGAAGCTATATCATTTATATCGCAATTATTTGAAGCTAAATCATTTGTGTTGCATGGATTTGAAGCTAATCCTTCTACTTCGCATTGATTTGAAGCTAAATCAAGTTTATCGCATGGATTTTGTGGCTAACTTGTTTGATCGTCTGCATTTGAAGCTATATCATTTATATCGCAAGTATTTGAAGCTAAATCATTTGTTAAGCATGGATTTGAAGGTAAACCTTCTACATCGCATTGATTTGAAGCTAAATCATGTGTTTCGCATAGATATGAGGCTAACTCGTTTGTTTCGTCTGCATTTGAAGCTGTATCATTTATACCGCAAGTATCTGAACCTAAATCATTTGTTTCGCATGGATTTGAAGCTAAGCCTACTACTTCGCATTGATTTGAAGCTAAATCAAGTTTATCGCATGGATTTTGAAGCTAACTCGTTTGATCGTCTGCATTTGATGCCATATCACTTATAACCCAAGTGTTTGAAGCTAAATCATTTTTTAAGCATGGATTTGAAGTTAAACCTTCTACATCGCATTGATTTGAAGCTAAATCATGAGTTTCGCATGGATTAGAAGCTAACACGTTTCTTTCGCCTGCATTTGAAGCTATATCATTTATATCGCAAGTATTTGAAGCTAAATCATTTGTTAAGCATGGATTTGAAGGTAAACCTTCTACATCGCATTGATTTGAAGCTAAATCATGTGTTTCGCATAGATATGAAGCTAACTCGTTTGTTTCGTCTGCATTTGAAGCTGTATCATTTATACCGCAAGTATCTGAACCTAAATCATTTGTTTCGCATGGATTTGAAACTAAGCCTACTACTTCGCATTGATTTGAAGCTAAATCAAGTTTATCGCATGGATTTTGAAGCTAACTCGTTTGATCGTCTGCATTTCAAGCTATATCACTTATATCCCAAGTGTTTGAAGCTAAATTATTTGTTAAGCATGGATTGAAAGGTAAACCTTCTACATCGCATTGATTTGAATCTAAATCATGAGTTTCGCATGGATTAGAAGCTAACTCGTCTGTTTCGCCTGCATTTGAAGCTATATCATTTATATCGCAAGTATTTGAAGCTAAATCATTTGTGTTGCATGGATTTGAAGCTCATCCTTCTACATCGCATTGATTTTCAGCTAAATCAAGTGCATGGCATGGATTTGAGATAACTCGTTTGTTTCTTCTGCATTTGAAGCTATATCACTTATATCCCAAGTGTTTGAAGCTAAATCATTTTTTAAGCATGGATTTGAAGGTAAACCTTCTACATCGCATTGATTTGAAGCTAAATCATGAGTTTCGCATGGATTAGAAGCTAACACGTTTGTTTCGCCTGCATTTGAAGCTATATCATTTATATCGCAAGTATTTGAAGCTAAATCATTTGTGTTGCACGGATTTTAAGCCAATCCTTCTACTTCGCATTAATTTGAAGCTAAATCAAGTTTATCGCATGAATTTTGAAGCTAACTCGTTTGATCGTCTGCCTTTGAAGCTATATCACTTATATCCCAAGTGTTTGAAGCTAAATCATTTGTTAAGCATGGATTTGAAGGTAAACCTTCTACTTCGCATTGATTTGAAGCTAAATGATGAGTTTCGCATGGATTAGAAGCTAACACGTTTGTTTCGCCTGCATTTGAAGCTATATCATTTATATCGCAAGTATTTGAAGCTATATCATTTGTTAAGCATGGATTTGAAGGTAAACCTTCTACATGGCATTGATTTGAAGCTAAATCAAGTTTATCGCATGGATTTTGAAGCTAACTCGTTTGATCGTCTGCATTTGAAGCCATATCACTTATATCCCAAGTGTTTGAAGCTAAATCATTTTTTAAGCATGGATTTGAAGTTAAACCTTCTACATCGCATTGATTTGAAGCTAAATCATGAGTTTCGCATGGATTAGAAGCTAACACGTTTCTTTCGCCTGCATTTGAAGCTATATCATTTATATCGCAAGTATTTGAAGCTAAATCATTTGTTAAGCATGGATTTGAAGGTAAACCTTCTACATCGCATTGATTTGGAGCTAAATCATGTGTTTCGCATAGATATGAAGCTAACTCGTTTGTTTCGTCTGCATTTGAAGCTGTATCATTTATACCGCAAGTATCTGAACCTAAATCATTTGTTTCGCATGGATTTGAAGCTAAGCCTACTACTTCGCATTGATTTGAAGCTAAATCAAGTTTATCGCATGGATTTAGAAGCTAACTCGTTTGATCGTCTGCATTTCAAGCTATATCACTTATATCCCAAGTGTTTGAAGCTAAATTATTTGTTAAGCATGGATTGAAGGGTAAACCTTCTACATCGCATTGATTTGAAGCTAAATCATGAGTTTCGCATGGATTAGAAGCTAACTCGTCTGTTTCGACTGCATTTGAAGCTATATCATTTATATCGCAAGTATTTGAAGCTAAATCATTTGTGTTGCATGGATTTGAAGCTCATCCTTCTTCATCGCATTGATTTTCAGCTAAATCAAGTGCATGGAATGGATTTGAAGCTAACACGTTTCTTTCGCCTGCATTTGAAGCTATATCATTTATATCGCAAGTATTTGAAGCTAAATCATTTGTGTTGCATGGATTTGAAGCTCATCCTTCTACATCGCATTGATTTTCAGCTAAATCAAGTGCATGGCATGGATTTGAAGATAACTCGTTTGTTTCTCCTGCATTTGAAGCTATATCATTTATATCGCAAGTATTTGAAGCTAAATCATTTGTGTTGCATGGATTTGAAGCTAATCCTTCTACTTCGCATTGATTTGAAGCTAAATCAAGTTTATCGCATGGATTTTGAAGCTAACTCGTTTGATCGTCTGCATTTCAAGCTATATCACTTATATCCCAAGTGTTTGAAGCTAAATTATTTGTTAAGCATGGATTGAAAGGTAAACCTTCTACATCGCATTGAGTTGAATCTAAATCATGAGTTTCGCATGGATTAGAAGCTAACTCGTTTGTTTCGCCTGCATTTGAAGCTGTATCATTTATATCGCAAGTATTTGAAGCTAAATCATTTGTTAAGCATGGATTTGAAGGTAAACCTTCTACATCGCATTGATTTGAAGCTAAATCATGTGTTTCGCATAGATATGAAGCTAACTCGTTTGTTTCGTCTGCATTTGAAGCTGTATCATTTATACCGCAAGTATCTGAACCTAAATCATTTGTTTCGCATGGATTTGAAACTAAGCCTACTACTTCGCATTGATTTGAAGCTAAATCAAGTTTATCGCATGGATTTTGAAGCTAACTCGTTTGATCGTCTGCATTTCAAGCTATATCACTTATATCCCAAGTGTTTGAAGCTAAATTATTTGTTAAGCATGGATTGAAAGGTAAACCTTCTACATCGCATTGATTTGAATCTAAATCACGAGTTTCGCATGGATTAGAAGCTAACTCGTTTGTTTCGCCTGCATTTGAAGCTATATCATTTATATCGCAAGTATTTGAAGCTAAATCATTTGTGTTGCATGGATTTGAAGGTAAACCTTCTACATCGCATTGATTTGGAGCTAAATCATGTGTTTCGCAAGGATTAGAAGCTAACTCGTCTGTTTCGCCTGCATTTGAAGCTATATCACTTATATCGCAAGTATTTGAAGCTAAATCATTTGTGTTGCATGGATTTGAAGCTCATCCTTCTACATCGCATTGATTTTCAGCTAAATCAAGTGCATGGAATGGATTTGAAGATAACTCGTTTGTTTCTCCTGCATTTGAAGCTATATCACTTATATCCCAAGTGTTTGAAGCTAAATCATTTGTTAAGCGTGGATTTGAAGGTAAACCTTCTACATCGCATTGATATGAAGCTAAATCATGAGTTTCGCATGGATTAGAAGCTAACTCGTTTGTTTCGCCTGCATTTGAAGCTATATCATTTATATCGCAAGTATTTGAAGCTAAATCATTTGTGTTCCACGGATTTGAAGCTAATCCTTCTACTTCGCATTGATTTGAAGCTAAATCAAGTTTATCGCATGGATTTTGTGGCTAACTTGTTTGATCGTCTGCATTTGAAGCTATATCGCTTATATCCCAAGTATTTGAAGCGAAATCATTTGTTAAGCATGGATTTGAAGGTAAACCTTCTACATCGCATTGATTTGAAGCTAAATCATGAGTTTCGCATGGATTAGAAGCTAACTCGTTTGTTTCGCCTGCGTTTGAAGCTATATCATTTATATCGCAAGTGTTTGAAGCTAAATCATTTGTGTTCCACGGATTTGAAGCTAATCCTTCTACTTCGAATTGATTTGAAGCTAAATCAAGTTTATCGCATGGATTTTGAAGCTATCTCGTTTGATCGTCTGCATTTGATGCCATATCACTTATATCCCAAGTGTTTGAAGCTAAATCATTTTTTAAGCATGGATTTGAAGCTAATCCTTCTACTTCGCATTGATTTGAAGCTAAATCAAGTTTATCGCATGGATTTTGAAGCTAACTCGTTTGATCGTCTGCATTTGATGCCATATCACTTATAACCCAAGTGTTTGAAGCTAAATCATTTTTTAAGCATGGATTTGAAGTTAAACCTTCTACATCGCATTGATTTGAAGCTAAATCATGAGTTTCGCATGGATTAGAAGCTAACTCGTCTGTTTCGCCTGCATTTGAAGCTATATCATTTATATCGCAAGTATTTGAAGCTAAATCATTTGTGTTGCATGGATTTGAAGCTCATCCTTCTACATCGCATTGATTTTCAGCTAAATCAAGTGCATGGCATGGATTTGAGATAACTCGTTTGTTTCTTCTGCATTTGAAGCTATATCACTTATATCCCAAGTGTTTGAAGCTAAATCATTTTTTAAGCATGGATTTGAAGGTAAACCTTCTACATCGCATTGATTTGAAGCTAAATCATGAGTTTCGCATGGATTAGAAGCTAACACGTTTGTTTCGCCTGCATTTGAAGCTATATCATTTATATCGCAAGTATTTGAAGCTAAATCATTTGTGTTGCACGGATTTTAAGCCAATCCTTCTACTTCGCATTAATTTGAAGCTAAATCAAGTTTATCGCATGAATTTTGAAGCTAACTCGTTTGATCGTCTGCCTTTGAAGCTATATCACTTATATCCCAAGTGTTTGAAGCTAAATCTTTTGTTAAGCATAGATTTGAAGGTAAACCTTCTACATCGCATTGATTTGAAGCTAAATGATGAGTTTCGCATGGATTAGAAGCTAACACGTTTGTTTCGCCTGCATTTGAAGCTATATCATTTATATCGCAAGTATTTGAAGCTATATCATTTGTTAAGCATGGATTTGAAGGTAAACCTTCTACATGGCATTGCTTTGAAGCTAAATCAAGTTTATCGCATGGATTTTGAAGCTAACTCGTTTGATCGTCTGCATTTGAAGCCATATCACTTATATCCCAAGTGTTTGAAGCTAAATCATTTTTTAAGCATGGATTTGAAGTTAAACCTTCTACATCGCATTGATTTGAAGCTAAATCATGAGTTTCGCATGGATTAGAAGCTAACACGTTTCTTTCGCCTGCATTTGAAGCTATATCATTTATATCGCAAGTATTTGAAGCTAAATCATTTGTTAAGCATGGATTTGAAGGTAAACCTTCTACATCGCATTGATTTGGAGCTAAATCATGTGTTTCGCATAGATATGAAGCTAACTCGTTTGTTTCGTCTGCATTTGAAGCTGTATCATTTATACCGCAAGTATCTGAACCTAAATCATTTGTTTCGCATGGATTTGAAGCTAAGCCTACTACTTCGCATTGATTTGAAGCTAAATCAAGTGCATGGCATGGATTTGAGATAACTCGTTTGTTTCTTCTGCATTTGAAGCTATATCACTTATATCCCAAGTGTTTGAAGCTAAATCATTTTTTAAGCATGGATTTGAAGGTAAACCTTCTACATCGCATTGATTTGAAGCTAAATCATGAGTTTCGCATGGATTAGAAGCTAACACGTTTGTTTCGCCTGCATTTGAAGCTATATCATTTATATCGCAAGTATTTGAAGCTAAATCATTTGTGTTGCACGGATTTTAAGCCAATCCTTCTACTTCGCATTAATTTGAAGCTAAATCAAGTTTATCGCATGAATTTTGAAGCTAACTCGTTTGATCGTCTGCATTTCAAGCTATATCACTTATATCCCAAGTGTTTGAAGCTAAATTATTTGTTAAGCATGGATTGAAGGGTAAACCTTCTACATCGCATTGATTTGAAGCTAAATCATGAGTTTCGCATGGATTAGAAGCTAACTCGTCTGTTTCGCCTGCATTTGAAGCTATATCATTTATATCGCAAGTATTTGAAGCTAAATCATTTGTGTTGCATGGATTTGAAGCTCATCCTTCTTCATCGCATTGATTTTCAGCTAAATCAAGTGCATGGAATGGATTTGAAGCTAACACGTTTCTTTCGCCTGCATTTGAAGCTATATCATTTATATCGCAAGTATTTGAAGCTAAATCATTTGTGTTGCATGGATTTGAAGCTCATCCTTCTACATCGCATTGATTTTCAGCTAAATCAAGTGCATGGCATGGATTTGAAGATAACTCGTTTGTTTCTCCTGCATTTGAAGCTATATCACTTATATCCCAAGTGTTTGAAGCTAAATCATTTGTTAAGCATGGATTTGATGGTAAACCTTCTACATCGCATTGATTTGAAGCTAAATCATGAGTTTCGCGTGGATTAGAAGCTTACTCGTTTGTTTCGCCAGCATTTGAAGCTATATCATTTATATCGCAAGTATTTGAAGCTAAATCATTTGTGTTGCATGGATTTGAAGCTAATCCTTCTA
Organism: Megalopta genalis; assembly: GCF_051020955.1. Classification (NCBI taxonomy): domain Eukaryota; kingdom Metazoa; phylum Arthropoda; class Insecta; order Hymenoptera; family Halictidae; genus Megalopta; species Megalopta genalis. Next base: position 56,635 of record NW_027476621.1, read on the forward strand.
CTTCGCATTGATTTGAAGCTAAATCAAGTTTATCGCATGGATTTTGAAGCTAACTCGTTTGATCGTCTGCATTTCAAGCTATATCACTTATATCCCAAGTGTTTGAAGCTAAATTATTTGTTAAGCATGGATTGAAAGGTAAACCTTCTACATCGCATTGAGTTGAATCTAAATCATGAGTTTCGCATGGATTAGAAGCTAACTCGTTTGTTTCGCCTGCATTTGAAGCTGTATCATTTATATCGCAAGTATTTGAAGCTAAATCATTTGTTAAGCATGGATTTGAAGGTAAACCTTCTACATCGCATTGATTTGAAGCTAAATCATGTGTTTCGCATAGATATGAAGCTAACTCGTTTGTTTCGTCTGCATTTGAAGCTGTATCATTTATACCGCAAGTATCTGAACCTAAATCATTTGTTTCGCATGGATTTGAAACTAAGCCTACTACTTCGCATTGATTTGAAGCTAAATCAAGTTTATCGCATGGATTTTGAAGCTAACTCGTTTGATCGTCTGCATTTCAAGCTATATCACTTATATCCCAAGTGTTTGAAGCTAAATTATTTGTTAAGCATGGATTGAAAGGTAAACCTTCTACATCGCATTGATTTGAATCTAAATCACGAGTTTCGCATGGATTAGAAGCTAACTCGTTTGTTTCGCCTGCATTTGAAGCTATATCATTTATATCGCAAGTATTTGAAGCTAAATCATTTGTGTTGCATGGATTTGAAGCTCATCCTTCTACATCGCATTGATTTTCAGCTAAATCAAGTGCATGGCATGGATTTGAAGATAACTCGTTTGTTTCTCCTGCATTTGAAGCTATATCACTTATATCCCAAGTGTTTGAAGCTAAATCATTTGTTAAGCATGGATTTGATGGTAAACCTTCTACATCGCATTGATTTGAAGCTAAATCATGAGTTTCGCATGGATTAGAAGCTAACTCGTCTGTTTCGCCTGCATTTGAAGCTATATCATTTATATCGCAAGTATTTGAAGCTAAATCATTTGTGTTGCATGGATTTGAAGCTCATCCTTCTACATCGCATTGATTTTCAGCTAAATCAAGTGCATGGCATGGATTTGAAGATAACTCGTTTGTTTCTCCTGCATTTGAAGCTATATTACTTATATCCCAAGTGTTTGAAGCTAAATCATTTGTTAAGCATGGATTTGATGGTAAACCTTCTACATCGCATTGATTTGAAGCTAAATCATGAGTTTCGCATGGATTAGAAGCTAACTCGTTTGTTTCGCCAGCATTTGAAGCTATATCATTTATATCGCAAGTATTTGAAGCTAAATCATTTGTGTTGCATGGATTTGAAGCTAGTCCTTCTACTTCGCATTGATTTGAAGCTAAATCAAGTTTATCGCATGGATTTTGAAGCTAACTCGTTTGATCGTCTGCATTTCAAGCTATATCACTTATATCCCAAGTATTTGAAGCTAAATCATTTGTGTTGCACGGATTTTAAGCCATTCCTTCTACTTCGCATTGATTTGAAGCTAAATCATGAGTTTCGCATGGATTAGAAGCTAACTCGTTTGTTTCGCCTGCATTTGAAGCTATATCATTTATATCGCAAGTATTTGAAGCTAAACCATTTGTTAAGCATGGATTTGAAGGTAAACCTTCTACATCGCATTGATTTGAAGCTAAATCATGTGTTTCGCATAGATATGAAGCTAACTCGTTTGTTTCGTCTGCATTTGAAGCTGTATCATTTATACCGCAAGTATCTGAACCTAAATCATTTGTTTCGCATGGATTTGAAACTAAGCCTACTACTTCGCATTGATTTGAAGCTAAATCAAGTTTATCGCATGGATTTTGAAGCTAACTCGTTTGATCGTCTGCATTTCAAGCTATATCACTTATATCCCAAGTGTTTGAAGCTAAATTATTTGTTAAGCATGGATTGAAAGGTAAACCTTCTACATCGCATTGATTTGAATTTAAATCATGAGTTTCGCATGGATTAGAAGCTAACTCGTCTGTTTCGCCTGCATTTGAAGCTATATCATTTATATCGCAAGTATTTGAAGCTAAATCATTTGTGTTGCATGGATTTGAAGCTCATCCTTCTACATCGCATTGATTTTCAGCTAAATCAAGTGCATGGCATGGATTTGAGATAACTCGTTTGTTTCTTCTGCATTTGAAGCTATATCACTTATATCCCAAGTGTTTGAAGCTAAATCATTTTTTAAGCATGGATTTGAAGGTAAACCTTCTACATCGCATTGATTTGAAGCTAAATCATGACTTTCGCATGGATTAGAAGCTAACACGTTTGTTTCGCCTGTATTTGAAGCTATATCATTTATATCGCAAGTATTTGAAGCTAAATCATTTGTGTTGCACGGATTTTAAGCCATTCCTTCTACTTCGCATTGATTTGAAGCTAAATCATGAGTTTCGCATGGATTAGAAGCTAACTCGTTTGTTTCGCCTGCGTTTGAAGCTATATCATTTATATCGCAAGTGTTTGAAGCTAAATCATTTGTGTTCCACGGATTTGAAGCTAATCCTTCTACTTCGCATTGATTTGAAGCTAAATCAAGTTTATGGTATGGATTTTGAAGCTATCTTGTTTGATCGTCTGCATTTGATGCCATATCACTTATATCCCAAGTGTTTGAAGCTAAATCATTTTTTAAGCATGGATTTGAAGGTAAACCTTCTACATCGCATTGATTTGAAGCTAAATCAAGTTTATCGCATGGATTTTGAAGCTAACTCGTTTGATCGTCTGCATTTCAAGCTATATCACTTATATCCCAAGTGTTTGAAGCTAAATTATTTGTTAAGCATGGATTGAAAGGTAAACCTTCTACATCGCATTGATTTGAATTTAAATCATGAGTTTCGCATGGATTAGAAGCTAACTCGTCTGTTTCGCCTGCATTTGAAGCTATATCATTTATATCGCAAGTATTTGAAGCTAAATCATTTGTGTTGCATGGATTTGAAGCTCATCCTTCTACATCGCATTGATTTTCAGCTAAATCAAGTGCATGGCATGGATTTGAGATAACTCGTTTGTTTCTTCTGCATTTGAAGCTATATCACTTATATCCCAAGTGTTTGAAGCTAAATCATTTTTTAAGCATGGATTTGAAGGTAAACCTTCTACATCGCATTGATTTGAAGCTAAATCATGAGTTTCGCATGGATTAGAAGCTAACACGTTTGTTTCGCCTGCATTTGAAGCTATATCATTTATATCGCAAGTATTTGAAGCTAAATCATTTGTGTTGCATGGATTTGAAGCTCATCCTTCTACATCGCATTGATTTTCAGCTAAATCAAGTGCATGGCATGGATTTGAGATAACTCGTTTGTTTCTTCTGCATTTGAAGCTATATCACTTATATCCCAAGTGTTTGAAGCTAAATCATTTTTTAAGCATGGATTTGAAGGTAAACCTTCTACATCGCATTGATTTGAAGCTAAATCATGAGTTTCGCATGGATTAGAAGCTAACACGTTTGTTTCGCCTGCATTTGAAGCTATATCATTTATATCGCAAGTATTTGAAGCTAAATCATTTGTGTTGCACGGATTTTAAGCCATTCCTTCTACTTCGCATTAATTTGAAGCTAAATCAAGTTTATCGCATGAATTTTGAAGCTAACTCGTTTGATCGTCTGCCTTTGAAGCTATATCACTTATATCCCAAGTGTTTGAAGCTAAATCATTTGTTAAGCATGGATTTGAAGGTAAACCTTCTACATCGCATTGTTTTGAAGCTAAATGATGAGTTTCGCATGGATTAGAAGCTAACACGATTGTTTCGCCTGCATTTGAAGCTATATCATTTATATCGCAAGTATTTGAAGCTAAATCATTTGTTAAGCATGGATTTGAAGGTAAACCTTCTACATGGCATTGATTTGAAGCTAAATCAAGTTTATCGCATGGATTTTGAAGCTAACTCGTTTGATCGTCTGCATTTGAAGCCATATCACTTATATCCCAAGTGTTTGAAGCTAAATCATTTTTTAAGCATGGATTTGAAGTTAAACCTTCTACATCGCATTGATTTGAAGCTAAATCATGAGTTTCGCATGGATTAGAAGCTAACACGTTTCTTTCGCCTGCATTTGAAGCTATATCATTTATATCGCAAGTATTTGAAGCTAAATCATTTGTTAAGCATGGATTTGAAGGTAAACCTTCTACATCGCATTGATTTGAAGCTAAATCATGTGTTTCGCATAGATATGAAGCTAACTCGTTTGTTTCGTCTGCATTTGAAGCTGTATCATTTATACCGCAAGTATCTGAACCTAAATCATTTGTTTCGCATGGATTTGAAGCTAAGCCTACTACTTCGCACTGATTTGAAGCTAAATCAAGTTTATCGCATGGATTTAGAAGCTAACTCGTTTGATCGTCTGCATTTCAAGCTATATCACTTATATCCCAAGTGTTTGAAGCTAAATTATTTGTTAAGCATGGATTGAAGGGTAAACCTTCTACATCGCATTGATTTGAAGCTAAATCATGAGTTTCGCATGGATTAGAAGCTAACTCGTCTGTTTCGCCTGCATTTGAAGCTATATCATTTATATCGCAAGTATTTGAAGCTAAATCATTTGTGTTGCATGGATTTGAAGCTCATCCTTCTACATCGCATTGATTTTCAGCTAAATCAAGTGCATGGAATGGATTTGAAGATAACTCGTTTGTTTCTCATGCATTTGAAGCTATATCACTTATATCCCAAGTGTTTGAAGCTAAATCATTTGTTAAGCATGGATTTGAAGGTAAACCTTCTACATCGCATTGATTTGAAGCTAAATCATGAGTTTCGCATGGATTAGAAGCTAACTCGTTTGATCGTCTGCATTTGAAGCTATATCATTTATATCGCAAGTATTTGAAGCTAAATCATTTGTTAAGCATGGATTTGAAGGTAAACCTTCTACATCGCATTGATTTGAAGCTAAATCATGTGTTTCGCATAGATATGAAGCTAACTCGTTTGTTTCGTCTGCATTTGAAGCTGTATCATTTATACCGCAAGTATCTGAACCTAAATCATTTGTTTCGAATGGATTTGAAGCTAAGCCTACTACTTCGCATTGATTTGAAGCTAAACCAAGTTTATCGCATGGATTTTGAAGCTAACTCGTTTGATCGTCTGCATTCCAAGCTATATCACTTATTTCCCAAGTGTTTGAAGCTAAATTATTTGTTAAGCATGGATTGAAAGGTAAACATTCTACATCGCATTGATTTGAAGCTAAATCATGAGTTTCGCATGGATTAGAAGCTAACTCATCTGTTTCGCCTGCATTTGAAGCTATATCATTTATATCGCAAGTATTTGAAGCTAAATCATTTGTGTTGCATGGGTTTGAAGCTAATCCTTCTACTTCGCATTGATTTGAAGCTAAATCAATTTTATCGCATGGATTTTGCGGCTAACTTGTTTGATCGTCTGCATTTGAAGCTATATCACTTATATCCCAAGTCTTTGAAGCTAAATTATTTGTTAAGCATGGATTTTAAGGTAAACCTCCTACATCGCATTGATTTGAAGCTAAATCATGAGTTTCGCATGGATTAGAAGCTAACACGTTTGTTTCGCCTGTATTTGAAGCTATATCATTTATATCGCAAGTATTTGAAGCGAAATCATTTGTTAAGCATGGATTTGAAGGTATATCACTTATATCCCAAGTGTTTGAAGCTAAATCATTTTTTAAGCATGGATTTGAAGTAAAACCTTCTACATCGCATTGATTTGAAGCTAAATCATGAGTTTCGCATGGATTAGAAGCTAACACGTTTCTTTCGCCTGCATTTGAAGCTATATCATTTATATCTCAAGTATTTGAAGCTAAATCATTTGTTAAGCATGGATTTGAAGGTAAACCTTCTACATCGCATTGATTTGAAGCTAAATCATGTGTTTCGCATAGATATGAGGCTAACTCGTTTGTTTCGTCTGCATTTGAAGCTGTATCATTTATACCGCAAGTATCTGAACCTAAATCATTTGTTTCGCATGGATTTGAAGCTAAGCCTACTACTTCGCATTGATTTGAAGCTAAATCAAGTTTATCGCATGGATTTTGAAGCTAACTCGTTTGATCGTCTGCATTTCAAGCTATATCACTTATATCCCAAGTGTTTGAAGCTAAATTATTTGTTAAGCATGGATTGAAGGGTAAACCTTCTACATCGCATTGATTTGAAGCTAAATCATGAGTTTCGCATGGATTAGAAGCTAACTCGTCTGTTTCGCCTGCATTTGAAGCTATATCATTTATATCGCAAGTATTTGAAGCTAAATCATTTGTGTTGCATGGATTTGAAGCTCATCCTTCTACTTCGCATTGATTTGAAGCTAAATCAAGTTTATCGCATGGATTTTGTGGCTAACTTGTTTGATCGTCTGCATTTGAAGCTATATCATTTATATCGCAAGTATTTGAAGCTAAATCATTTGTTAAGCATGGATTTGAAGGTAAACCTTCTACATCGCATTGATTTGAAGCTAAATCATGTGTTTCGCATAGATATGAGGCTAACTCGTTTGTTTCGTCTGCATTTGAAGCTGTATCATTTATACCGCAAGTATCTGAACCTAAATCATTTGTTTCGCATGGATTTGAAGCTAAGCCTACTACTTCGCATTGATTTGAAGCTAAATCAAGTTTATCGCATGGATTTTGAAGCTAACTCGTTTGTTCGTCTGCATTTCAAGCTATATCACTTATATCCCAAGTGTTTGAAGCTAAATTATTTGTTAAGCATGGATTGAAGGGTAAACCTTCTACATCGCATTGATTTGAAGCTAAATCATAAGTTTCGCATGGATTAGAAGCTAACTCGTCTGTTTCGCCTGCATTTGAAGCTATGTCATTTATATCGCAAGTATTTGAAGCTAAATCATTTGTGTTGCATGGATTTGAAGCTCATCCTTCTACATCGCATTGATTTTGAGCTAAATCAAGTGCATGGAATGGATTTGAAGATAACTCGTTTGTTTCTCCTGCATTTGAAGCTATATCACTTATATCCCAAGTGTTTGAAGCTAAATCATTTGTTAAGCATGGATTTGAAGGTAAACCTTCTACATCGCATTGATTTGAAGCTAAATCATGAGTTTCGCATGGATTAGAAGCTAACTCGTTTGTTTCGCCTGCATTTGAAGCTATATCATTTATATCGCAATTATTTGAAGCTAAATCATTTGTGTTGCATGGATTTGAAGCTAATCCTTCTACTTCGCATTGATTTGAAGCTAAATCAAGTTTATCGCATGGATTTTGTGGCTAACTCGTTTGATCGTCTGCATTTGAAGCCATATCACTTATATCCCAAGTGTTTGAAGCTAAATCATTTTTTAAGCATGGATTTGAAGTTAAACCTTCTACATCGCATTGATTTGAAGCTAAATCATGAGTTTCGCATGGATTAGAAGCTAACACGTTTCTTTCGCCTGCATTTGAAGCTATATCATTTATATCGCAAGTATTTGAAGCTAAATCATTTGTTAAGCATGGATTTGAAGGTAAACCTTCTACATCGCATTGATTTGAAGCTAAATCATGTGTTTCGCATAGATATGAAGCTAACTCGTTTGTTTCGTCTGCATTTGAAGCTGTATCATTTATACCGCAAGTATCTGAACCTAAATCATTTGTTTCGCATGGATTTGAAGCTAAGCCTACTACTTCGCACTGATTTGAAGCTAAATCAAGTTTATCGCATGGATTTAGAAGCTAACTCGTTTGATCGTCTGCATTTCAAGCTATATCACTTATATCCCAAGTGTTTGAAGCTAAATTATTTGTTAAGCATGGATTTGAAGGTAAACCTTCTACATCGCATTGATTTGAAGCTAAATCATGAGTTTCGCATGGATTAGAAGCTAACTCGTTTGATCGTCTGCATTTGAAGCTATATCATTTATATCGCAAGTATTTGAAGCTAAATCATTTGTTAAGCATGGATTTGAAGGTAAACCTTCTACATCGCATTGATTTGAAGCTAAATCATGTGTTTCGCATAGATATGAAGCTAACTCGTTTGTTTCGTCTGCATTTGAAGCTGTATCATTTATACCGCAAGTATCTGAACCTAAATCATTTGTTTCGAATGGATTTGAAGCTAAGCCTACTACTTCGCATTGATTTGAAGCTAAACCAAGTTTATCGCATGGATTTTGAAGCTAACTCGTTTGATCGTCTGCATTCCAAGCTATATCACTTATTTCCCAAGTGTTTGAAGCTAAATTATTTGTTAAGCATGGATTGAAAGGTAAACATTCTACATCGCATTGATTTGAAGCTAAATCATGAGTTTCGCATGGATTAGAAGCTAACTCATCTGTTTCGCCTGCATTTGAAGCTATATCATTTATATCGCAAGTATTTGAAGCTAAATCATTTGTGTTGCATGGGTTTGAAGCTAATCCTTCTACTTCGCATTGATTTGAAGCTAAATCAATTTTATCGCATGGATTTTGCGGCTAACTTGTTTGATCGTCTGCATTTGAAGCTATATCACTTATATCCCAAGTCTTTGAAGCTAAATTATTTGTTAAGCATGGATTTTAAGGTAAACCTCCTACATCGCATTGATTTGAAGCTAAATCATGAGTTTCGCATGGATTAGAAGCTAACACGTTTGTTTCGCCTGTATTTGAAGCTATATCATTTATATCGCAAGTATTTGAAGCGAAATCATTTGTTAAGCATGGATTTGAAGGTATATCACTTATATCCCAAGTGTTTGAAGCTAAATCATTTTTTAAGCATGGATTTGAAGTAAAACCTTCTACATCGCATTGATTTGAAGCTAAATCATGAGTTTCGCATGGATTAGAAGCTAACACGTTTCTTTCGCCTGCATTTGAAGCTATATCATTTATATCTCAAGTATTTGAAGCTAAATCATTTGTTAAGCATGGATTTGAAGGTAAACCTTCTACATCGCATTGATTTGAAGCTAAATCATGTGTTTCGCATAGATATGAGGCTAACTCGTTTGTTTCGTCTGCATTTGAAGCTGTATCATTTATACCGCAAGTATCTGAACCTAAATCATTTGTTTCGCATGGATTTGAAGCTAAGCCTACTACTTCGCATTGATTTGAAGCTAAATCAAGTTTATCGCATGGATTTTGAAGCTAACTCGTTTGATCGTCTGCATTTCAAGCTATATCACTTATATCCCAAGTGTTTGAAGCTAAATTATTTGTTAAGCATGGATTGAAGGGTAAACCTTCTACATCGCATTGATTTGAAGCTAAATCATGAGTTTCGCATGGATTAGAAGCTAACTCGTCTGTTTCGCCTGCATTTGAAGCTATATCATTTATATCGCAAGTATTTGAAGCTAAATCATTTGTGTTGCATGGATTTGAAGCTCATCCTTCTACTTCGCATTGATTTGAAGCTAAATCAAGTTTATCGCATGGATTTTGTGGCTAACTTGTTTGATCGTCTGCATTTGAAGCTATATCATTTATATCGCAAGTATTTGAAGCTAAATCATTTGTTAAGCATGGATTTGAAGGTAAACCTTCTACATCGCATTGATTTGAAGCTAAATCATGTGTTTCGCATAGATATGAGGCTAACTCGTTTGTTTCGTCTGCATTTGAAGCTGTATCATTTATACCGCAAGTATCTGAACCTAAATCATTTGTTTCGCATGGATTTGAAGCTAAGCCTACTACTTCGCATTGATTTGAAGCTAAATCAAGTTTATCGCATGGATTTTGAAGCTAACTCGTTTGTTCGTCTGCATTTCAAGCTATATCACTTATATCCCAAGTGTTTGAAGCTAAATTATTTGTTAAGCATGGATTGAAGGGTAAACCTTCTACATCGCATTGATTTGAAGCTAAATCATAAGTTTCGCATGGATTAGAAGCTAACTCGTCTGTTTCGCCTGCATTTGAAGCTATATCATTTATATCGCAAGTATTTGAAGCTAAATCATTTGTGTTGCATGGATTTGAAGCTCATCCTTCTACATCGCATTGATTTTGAGCTAAATCAAGTGCATGGAATGGATTTGAAGATAACTCGTTTGTTTCTCCTGCATTTGAAGCTATATCACTTATATCCCAAGTGTTTGAAGCTAAATCATTTGTTAAGCATGGATTTGAAGGTAAACCTTCTACATCGCATTGATTTGAAGCTAAATCATGAGTTTCGCATGGATTAGAAGCTAACTCGTTTGTTTCGCCTGCATTTGAAGCTATATCATTTATATCGCAATTATTTGAAGCTAAATCATTTGTGTTGCATGGATTTGAAGCTAATCCTTCTACTTCGCATTGATTTGAAGCTAAATCAAGTTTATCGCATGGATTTTGTGGCTAACTTGTTTGATCGTCTGCATTTGAAGCTATATCATTTATATCGCAAGTATTTGAAGCTAAATCATTTGTTAAGCATGGATTTGAAGGTAAACCTTCTACATCGCATTGATTTGAAGCTAAATCATGAGTTTCGCATGGATTAGAAGCTAACACGTTTGTTTCGCCTGCATTTGAAGCTATATCATTTATATCGCAAGTATTTGAAGCTAAATCATTTGTTAAGCATGGATTTGAAGGTAAACCTTCTACATCGCATTGATTTGAAGCTAAATGAAGTTTATCGCATGGATTTTGAAGCTAACTCGTTTGATCGTCTGCATTTGAAGCCATATCACTTATATCCCAAGTGTTTGAAGCTAAATTATTTGTTAAGCATGGATTTGAAGGTAAACCTTCTACATCGCAATGATTTGAAGCTAAATCATGAGTTTCGCATGGATTACAATCTAACACTTTTGTTTCGCCTGCATTTGAAGCTATATCACGTATATCCCAAGTGTTTGAAGCTAAATCATTTGTTCAGCATGGATTTGAAGGTAAACCTTCTACATCGCATTGATTTGAAGCTAAATCATGAGTTTCGCATGGATTACAAGCTAACACGTTTGTTTCGCCTACATTTGAAGCTATATCATTTATATCGCAATTATTTGAAGCTAAATCATTTGTGTTGCATGGATTTGAAGCTCATCCTTCTACTTCGCATTGATTTCAAGCTAAATCAAGTTTATCGCATGGATTTTGAGGCTAACTCGTTTGATCGTCTGCATTTGAAGCTATATCACTTATATCCCAAGTGTTTGAAGCTAAATTATTTGTTAAGCATGGATTTGAAGGTAAACCTTCTACATCGCATTTATTTGAAGCTAAATCATGAGTTTCGCATGGATTAGAAGCTAACTCGTTTGTTTCGCCTACATTTGAAGCTATATCATTTATATCGCAAGTATTTGAAGCTAAATAATTTGTGTTGCATGGATTTGAAGCTCACCCTTCTACTTCGCATTGATTTGAAGCTAAATCAAGTTTATCGCATGGATTTTGAGGCCAACTCGTTTGATCTTCTGCATTTGAAGCTATATCACTTATATCCCAAGTGTTTGAAGCTAAATTATTTGTTAAGCATGGATTTGAAGGTAAACCTTCTACATCGCATTGATTTGAAGCTAAATCATGAGTTTCGCATGGATTACAAGCTAACACGTTTGTTTCGCCTGCATTTGAAGCTATATCACTTTTATCGCAAGTATTTGAAGCTAAATCATTTGTTAAGCATGGATTTGAAGGTAAACCTTCTACATCGCATTGATTTGAAGCTAAATCATGAGTTTCGCATGGATTAGAAGCTAACACGTTTGTTTCGCCTGCATTTGAAGCTATATCATTTATATCGCAAGTATTTGAAGCTAGATCATTTGTGTTGCATGGATTTTAAGCTAATCCTTCTACTTCGCATTGATTTGAAGCTAAATCAAGTTTATCGCATGGATTTTGAAGCTAATTCGTTTGATCGTCTGCATTTGAAGCTATATCACTTATATCCCAAGTGTTTGAAGCTAAATCATTTGTTAAGCATGGATTTGAAGGTAAACCTTCTACATCGCATTGATTTGAAGCTAAATCATGAGTTTCGCATGGATTAGAAGCTAACTCGTTTGTTTCGCCTACATTTGAAGCTATATCATTTATATCGCAAGTATTTGAAGCTAAATCATTTGTGTTACATGGATTTGAAGCTCATCCTTCTACTTCGCATTGATTTGAAGCTAAATCAAGTTTATCGCATGGATTTTGAAGCTAACTCGTTTGATCGTCTGCATTTGAAGCTATATCACTTATATCCCAAGTGTTTGAAGCTAAATTATTTGTTAAGCATGGATTTGAAGCTAAACCTTCTACATCGCATTGATTTTCAGCTAAATCAAGTGCATGGCATGGATTTGAAGATAACTCGTTTGTGTCTTCTGCATTTGAAGCTATATCACTTATATCCCAAGTGTCTGAAGCTAAATCATTTGTGTTGCATGGATTTGAAGCTAATCCTTCTACTTCGCATTGATTTGAAGCTAAATCAAGTTTATCGCATGGATTTTGAAGCTAATTCGTTTGATCGTCTGCATTTGAAGCTATATCACTTATATCCCAAGTGTTTGAAGCTAAATTATTTGTTAAGCATGGATTTGAAGGTAAACCTTCTACATCGCATTGATTTGAAGCTAAATCATGAGTTTCGCATGGATTAGAAGATAACTCGTTTGTTAGGCCTGCATTTGAAGCTATATCATTTATATCGCAAGTATTTGAAGCTAAATCATTTGTGTTGCATGGATTTGAAGCTAATCCTTCTACTTCGCATTGATTTGAAGCTAAATCAAGTTTATCGCATGGATTTTGAAGCTAACTCGTTTGATCGTCTGCATTTGAAGCTAAATCACGTATATCCCAAGTGTTTGAAGCTAAATCATTTGTTAAGCATGGATTTGAAGGTAAACCTTCTACATCGCATTGATTTGAAGCTAAGTCATGAGTTGCTCATGGACTACAAGCTAACACGTTTGTTTCGCCTGCATTTGAAGCTATATCACGTATATCCCAAGTGTTTGAAGCTAAATCATTTGTTAAGCATGGATTTGAAGGTAAACCTTCTACATCGCATTGATTTGAAGCTAAATCATGAGTTTCGCATGGATTACAAGCTAACACGTTTGTTTCGCCTACATTTGAAGCTATATCATTTATATCGCAAGTATTTGAAGGTAAATCATTTGTGTTGCATGGATTTGAAGCTCATCCTTCTACTTCGCATTGATTTCAAGCTAAATCAAGTTTATCGCATGGATTTTGAGGCTAACTCGTTTGATCGTCTGCATTTGAAGCTATATCACTTATATCCCAAGTGTTTGAAGATAAATTATTTATTAAGCATGGATTTGAAGGTAAACATTCTACATCGCATTGATTTGAAGCTAAATCATGAGTTTCGCATGGATTAGAAGCTAACTCGTTTGTTTCGCCTACATTTGAAGCTATATCATTTATATCGCAATTATTTGAAGCTAAATCATTTGTGTTGCATGGATTTGAAGCTCATCCTTCTACTACGCATTGATTTGAAGCTAAATCAAGTTTATCGCATGGATTTTGAAGCTAACTCGTTTGATCGTCTGCATTTGAAGCTATATCACTTATATCCCAAGTGTTTGAAGCTAAATTATTTGTTAAGCATGGATTTGAAGGTAAACCTTCTACATCGCATTGATTTGAAGCTAAATCATGAGTTTCGCATGGATTAGAAGCTAACACGTTTGTTTCGCCTGCATTTGATGCTATATCATTTATATCGCAAGTATTTGAAGCTAGATCATTTGTGTTGCATGGATTTTAAGCTAATCCTTCTACTTCGCATTGATTTGAAGCTAAATCAAGTTTATCGCATGGATTTTGAAGCTAACTCGTTTGATCGTCTGCATTTGAAGCTATATCACGTATATCCCAAGTGTTTGAAGCTAAATCATTTGTTAAGCATGGATTTGGAGGTAAACCTTCTACATCGCATTGATTTGAAGCTAAATCATGAGTTTCGCATGGATTACAAGCTAACACGTTTGTTTCGCCTGCATTTGAAGCTATATCACGTATATCCCAAGTGTTTGAAGCTAAATCATTTGTTCAGCATGGATTTGAAGGTAAACCTTCTACATCGCATTGATTTGAAGCTAAATCATGAGTTTCGCATGGATTACAAGCTAACACGTTTGTTTCGCCTACATTTGAAGCTATATCATTTATATCGCAATTATTTGAAGCTAAATCATTTGTGTTGCATGGATTTGAAGCTCATCCTTCTACTTCGCATTGATTTCAAGCTAAATCAAGTTTATCGCATGGATTTTGAGGCTAACTCGTTTGATCGTCTGCATTTGAAGCTATATCACTTATATCCCAAGTGTTTGAAGCTAAATTATTTGTTAAGCATGGATTTGAAGGTAAACCTTCTACATCGCATTTATTTGAAGCTAAATCATGAGTTTCGCATGGATAACAAGCTAACACGTTTGTTTCGCCTGCATTTGAAGCTATATCACTTATATCGCAAGTATTTGAAGCTAAATCATTTGTTAAGCATGGATTTGAAGGTAAACCTTCTACATCGCATTGATTTGAAGCTAAATCATGAGTTTCGCATGGATTACAAGCTAACACGTTTGTTTCGCCTGCATTTGAAGCTATATCACTTATATCGCAAGTATTTGAAGCTAAATCATTTGTTAAGCATGGATTTGAAGGTAAACCTTCTACATCGCATTGATTGAAGCTAAATGAAGTTTATCGCATGGATTTTGAAGCTAACTCGTTTGATCGTCTGCATTTGAAGCCATATCACTTATATCCCAAGTGTTTGAAGCTAAATCATTTTTTAAGCATGGATTTGAAGGTAAACTTTCTACATCGCATTGATTTGAAGCTAAATCATGTGTTTCGCATAGATATGAAGCTAACTCGTTTGTTTCGTCTGCATTTGAATCTGTATCATTTCTACCGCAAGTATCTGAAACTAAATCATTTGCTTCGCATGGATTTGAAGCTAAACCTTCTACATCGCATTGATTTTCAGCTAAATCAAGTGCATGGCATGGATTTGAAAATAACTCGTTTGTGTCTTCTGCATTTGAAGCTATATCACTTGTATCCCAAGTGTCTGAAGCTAAATCATTTGTGTTGCATGGATTTGAAGCTAATCCTTCTACTTCGCATTGATTTGAAGCTAAATCAAGTTTATCGCATGGATTTTGAAGCTAATTCGTTTGATCGTCTGCATTTGAAGCTATATCACTTATATCCCAAGTGTTTGAAGCTAAATTATTTGTTAAGCATGGATTTGAAGGTAAACCTTCTACACCGCATTGATTTGAAGCTAAATCATGAGTTTCGCATGGATTAGAAGCTAACACGTTTGTTTCGCCTGCATTTGAAGCTATATCATTTATATCGCAAGTATTTGAAGCTAAATCATTTGTGTTGCATGGATTTTAAGCTAATCCTTCTACTTCGCATTGATTTGAAGCTAAATCAAGAATATCGCATGGATTTTGAAGCTAACTCGTTTGATCGTCTGCATTTGAAGCTATATCACGTATATCCCAAGTGTTTGAAGCTAAATCATTTGTTAAGCATGGATTTGAAGGTAAACCTTCTACATCGCATTGATTTGAGGCTAAATCATGAGTTTCGCATGGATTACAATCTAACACGTTTGTTTCGCCTGCATTTGAAGCTATATCACGTATATCCCAAGTGTTTGAAGCTAAATCATTTGTTCAGCATGGATTTGAAGGTAAACCTTCTACATCGCATTGATTTGAAGCTAAATCATGAGTTTCGCATGGATTACAAGCTAACACGTTTGTTTCGCCTACATTTGAAGCTATATCATTTATATCGCAATTATTTGAAGCTAAATCATTTGTGTTGCATGGATTTGAAGCTCATCCTTCTACTTCGCATTGATTTCAAGCTAAATCAAGTTTATCGCATGGATTTTGAGGCTAACTCGTTTGATCGTGTGCATTTGAAGCTATATCACTTATATCCCAAGTGTTTGAAGCTAAATTATTTGTTAAGCATGGATTTGAAGGTAAACCTTCTACATCGCATTGATTTGAAGCTAAATCATGAGTTTCGCATGGATTACAATTTAACACGTTTGTTTCGCCTGCATTTGAAGCTATATCACGTATATCCCAAGTGTTTGAAGCTAAATCATTTGTTCAGCATGGATTTGAAGGTAAACCTTCTACATCGCATTGATTTGAAGCTAAATCATGAGTTTCGCATGGATTACAAGCTAACACGTTTGTTTCGCCTACATTTGAAGCTATATCATTTATATCGCAAGTATTTGAAGCTAAATCATTTGTGTTGCATGGATTTGAAGCTCATCCTTCTACTTCGCATTGATTTCAAGCTAAATCAAGTTTATCGCATGGATTTTGAGGCTAACTCGTTTGATCGTCTGCATTTGAAGCTATATCACGTATATCCCAAGTGTTTGAAGCTAAATCATTTGTTAAGCATGGATTTGAAGGTAAACCTTCTACATCGCATTGATTTGAAGCTAAATCATGAGTTTCGCATGGATTTCAATCTAACACGTTTGTTTCGCCTGCATTTGAAGCTATATCACGTATATCCCAAGTGTTTGAAGCTAAATCATTTGTTCAGCATGGATTTGAAGTTAAACCTTCTACATCGCATTGATTTGAAGCTAAATCATGAGTTTCGCATGGATTACAAGCTAACACGTTTGTTTCGCCTACATTTGAAGCTATATCATTTATATCGCAATTATTTGAAGCTAAATCATTTGTGTTGCATGGATTTGAAGCTCATCCTTCTACTTCGCATTGATTTCAAGCTAAATCAAGTTTATCGCATGGATTTTGAGGCTAACTCGTTTGATCGTCTGCATTTGAAGCTATATCACTTATATCCCAAGTGTTTGAAGCTAAATTATTTGTTAAGCATGGATTTGAAGGTAAACCTTCTACATCGCATTTATTTGAAGCTAAATCATGAGTTTCGCATGGATTAGAAGCTAACTCGTTTGTTTCGCCTACATTAGAAGCTATATCATTTATATCGCAAGTATTTGAAGCTAAATCATTTGTGTTGCATGGATTTGAAGCTCACCCTTCTACTTCGCATTGATTTGAAGCTAAATCAAGTTTATCGCATGGATTTTGAAGCTAACTCGTTTGATCGTCTGCATTTGAAGCTATATCACGTATATCCCAAGTGTTTGAAGCTAAATCATTTATTAAGCATGGATTTGGAGGTAAACCTTCTACATCGCATTGATTTGAAGCTAAATCATGAGTTTCGCATGGATTACAAGCTAACACGTTTGTTTCGCCTGCATTTGAAGCTATATCATTTATATCGTAAGTATTTGAAGCTAAATCATTTGTTAAGCATGGATTTGAAGGTAAACCTTCTACATCGCATTGATTTGAAGCTAAATGAAGTTTATTGCATGGATTTTGAAGCTAACTCGTTTGATCGTCTGCATTTGAAGCCATATCACTTATATCCCAAGTGTTTGAAGCTAAATTATTTGTTAAGCATGGATTTGAAGGTAAACCTTGTACATCGCATTGATTTGAAGCTAAATCATGAGTTTCGCATGGATTACAATCTAACACGTTTGTTTCGCCTGCATTTGAAGCTATATCACGTATATCCCAAGTGTTTGAAGCTAAATCATTTGTTCAGCATGGATTTGAAGGTAAACCTTCTACATCGCATTGATTTGAAGCTAAATCATGAGTTTCGCATGGATTACGAGCTAACACGTTTGTTTCGCCTACATTTGAAGCTATATCATTTATATCGCAATTATTTGAAGCTAAATCATTTGTGTTGCATGGATTTGAAGCTCATCCTTCTACTTCGCATTGATTTCAAGCTAAATTAAGTTTATCGCATGGATTTTGAGGCTAACTCGTTTGATCGTCTGCATTTGAAGCTATATCACTTATATCCCAAGTGTTGGAAGCTAAATTATTTGTTAAGCATGGAATTGAAGGTAAACCTTCTACATCGCATTTATTTGAAGCTAAATCATGAGTTTCGCATGGATTAGAAGCTAACTCGTTTGTTTCGCATACATTTGAAGCTATATCATTTATATCGCAAGTATTTGAAGCTAAATAATTTGTGTTGCATGGATTTGAAGCTAACCCTTCTACTTCGCATTGATTTGAAGCTAAATCAAGTTTATCGCATGGATTTTGAGGCCAACTCGTTTGATCTTCTGCATTTGAAGCTATATCACTTATATCCCAAGTGTTTGAAGCTAAATTATTTGTTAAGCATGGATTTGAAGGTAAACCTTCTACATCGCATTGATTTGAAGCTAAATCATGAGTTTCGCATGGATTACAAGCTAACACGTTTGTTTCGCCTGCATTTGAAGCTATATCACTTTTATCGCAAGTATTTGAAGCTAAATCATTTGTTAAGCATGGATTTGAAGGTAAACCTTCTACATCGCATTGATTTGAAGCTAAATCATGAGTTTCGCATGGATTAGAAGCTAACACGTTTGTTTCGCCTGCATTTGAAGCTATATCATTTATATCGCAAGTATTTGAAGCTAGATCATTTGTGTTGCATGGATTTTAAGCTAATCCTTCTACTTCGCATTGATTTGAAGCTAAATCAAGTTTATCGCATGGATTTTGAGGCTAACTCGTTAGATCGTCTGCATTTGAAGCTATATCACTTATATCCCAAGTGTTTGAAGCTAAATTATTTGTTAAGCATGGATTTGAAGGTAAACCTTCTACATCGCATTTATTTGAAGCTAAATCATGAGTTTCGCATGGATTAGAAGCTAACTCGTTTGTTTCGCCTAGATTTGAAGCTATATCATTTATATCGCAATTATTTGAAGCTAAATAATTTGTGTTGCATGGATTTGAAGCTCACCCTTCTACTTCGCATTGATTTGAAGCTAAATCAAGTTTATCGCATGGATTTTGAGGCCAACTCGTTTGATCGTCTGCATTTGAAGCTATATCACGTATATCCCAAGTGTTCGAAGCTAAATCATTTGTTAAGCATGGATTTGAAGGTAAACCTTCTATATCGCATTGATTTGAAGCTAAATCATGAGTTTCGCATGGATTACAAGCTAACACGTTTGTTTCGCCTGCATTTGAAGCTATATCACTTATATCGCAAGTATTTGAAGCTAAATCATTTGTTAAGCATGGATTTGAAGGTAAACCTTCTACATCGCATTGATTTGAAGCTAAATGAAGTTTATCGCATGGATTTTGAAGCTAACTCGTTTGATCGTCTGCATTTGAAGCCATATCACTTATATCCCAAGTGTTTGAAGCTAAATCATTTTTTAAGCATGGATTTGAAGGTAAACCTTCTACATCGCATTGATTTGAAGCTAAATCATGTGTTTCGCATAGATATGAAGCTAACTCGTTTGTTTCGTCTGCATTTGAATCTGTATCATTTCTACCGCAAGTATCTGAAACTAAATCATTTGCTTCGCATGGATTTGAAGCTAAACCTTCTACATCGCATTGATTTTCAGCTAAATCAAGTGCATGGCATGGATTTGAACATAACTCGTTTGTGTCTTCTGCATTTGAAGCTATATCACTTATATCCCAAGTGTCTGAAGCTAAATCATTTGTGTTGCATGGATTTGAAGCTAATCCTTCTACTTCGCATTGATTTGAAGCTAAATCAAGTTTATCGCATGGATTTTGAAGCTAATTCGTTTGATCGTCTGCATTTGAAGCTATATCACTTATATCCCAAGTGTTTGAAGCTAAATTATTTGTTAAGCATGGATTTGAAGGTAAACCTTCTACATCGCATTGATTTGAAGCTAAATCATGAGTTTCGCATGGAATAGAAGCTAACACGTTTGTTTCGCCTGCATTTGAAGCTATATCATTTATATCGCAAGTATTTGAAGCTAGATCATTTGTGTTGCATGGATTTTAAGCTAATCCTTCTACTTCGCATTGATTTGAAGCTAAATCAAGTTTATCGCATGGATTTTGAAGCTAACTCGTTTGATCGTCTGCATTTGAAGCTATATCACGTATATCCCAAGTGTTTGAAGCTAAATCATTTATTAAGCATGGATTTGGAGGTAAACCTTCTACATCGCATTGATTTGAAGCTAAATCATGAGTTTCGCATGGATTACAAGCTAACACGTTTGTTTCGCCTGCATTTGAAGCTATATCATTTATATCGTAAGTATTTGAAGCTAAATCATTTGTTAAGCATGGATTTGAAGGTAAACCTTCTACATCGCATTGATTTGAAGCTAAATGAAGTTTATTGCATGGATTTTGAAGCTAACTCGTTTGATCGTCTGCATTTGAAGCCATATCACTTATATCCCAAGTGTTTGAAGCTAAATTATTTGTTAAGCATGGATTTGAAGGTAAACCTTGTACATCGCATTGATTTGAAGCTAAATCATGAGTTTCGCATGGATTACAATCTAACACGTTTGTTTCGCCTGCATTTGAAGCTATATCACGTATATCCCAAGTGTTTGAAGCTAAATCATTTGTTCAGCATGGATTTGAAGGTAAACCTTCTACATCGCATTGATTTGAAGCTAAATCATGAGTTTCGCATGGATTACAAGCTAACACGTTTGTTTCGCCTACATTTGAAGCTATATCATTTATATCGCAATTATTTGAAGCTAAATCATTTGTGTTGCATGGATTTGAAGCTCATCCTTCTACTTCGCATTGATTTCAAGCTAAATTAAGTTTATCGCATGGATTTTGAGGCTAACTCGTTTGATCGTCTGCATTTGAAGCTATATCACTTATATCCCAAGTGTTGGAAGCTAAATTATTTGTTAAGCATGGAATTGAAGGTAAACCTTCTACATCGCATTTATTTGAAGCTAAATCATGAGTTTCGCATGGATTAGAAGCTAACTCGTTTGTTTCGCATACATTTGAAGCTATATCATTTATATCGCAAGTATTTGAAGCTAAATAATTTGTGTTGCATGGATTTGAAGCTCACCCTTCTACTTCGCATTGATTTGAAGCTAAATCAAGTTTATCGCATGGATTTTGAGGCCAACTCGTTTGATCTTCTGCATTTGAAGCTATATCACTTATATCCCAAGTGTTTGAAGCTAAATTATTTGTTAAGCATGGATTTGAAGGTAAACCTTCTACATCGCATTGATTTGAAGCTAAATCATGAGTTTCGCATGGATTACAAGCTAACACGTTTGTTTCGCCTGCATTTGAAGCTATATCACTTTTATCGCAAGTATTTGAAGCTAAATCATTTGTTAAGCATGGATTTGAAGGTAAACCTTCTACATCGCATTGATTTGAAGCTAAATCATGAGTTTCGCATGGATTAGAAGCTAACACGTTTGTTTCGCCTGCATTTGAAGCTATATCATTTATATCGCAAGTATTTGAAGCTAGATCATTTGGGTTGCATGGATTTTAAGCTAATCCTTCTACTTCGCATTGATTTGAAGCTAAATCAAGTTTATCGCATGGATTTTGAAGCTAACTCGTTTGATCGTCTGCATTTGAAGCTATATCACGTATATCCCAAGTGTTCGAAGCTAAATCATTTGTTAAGCATGGATTTGAAGGTAAACCTTCTATATCGCATTGATTTGAAGCTAAATCATGAGTTTCGCATGGATTACAAGCTAACACGTTTGTTTCGCCTTCATTTGAAGCTATATCACTTATATCGCAAGTATTTGAAGCTAAATCATTTGTTAAGCATGGATTTGAAGGTAAACCTTCTACATCGCATTGATTTGAAGCTAAATGAAGTTTATCGCATGGATTTTGAAGCTAACTCGTTTGATCGTCTGCATTTGAAGCCATATCACTTATATCCCAAGTGTTTGAAGCTAAATCATCTTTTAAGCATGGATTTGAAGGTAAACCTTCTACATCGCATTGATTTGAAGCTAAATCATGTGTTTCGCATAGATATGAAGCTAACTCGTTTGTTTCGTCTGCATTTGAATCTGTATCATTTCTACCGCAAGTATCTGAAACTAAATCATTTGCTTCGCATGGATTTGAAGCTAAACCTTCTACATCGCATTGATTTTCAGCTAAATCAAGTGCATGGCATGGATTTGAACATAACTCGTTTGTGTCTTCTGCATTTGAAGCTATATCACTTATATCCCAAGTGTCTGAAGCTAAATCATTTGTGTTGCATGGATTTGAAGCTAATCCTTCTACTTCGCATTGATTTGAAGCTAAATCAAGTTTATCGCATGGATTTTGAAGCTAATTCGTTTGATCGTCTGCATTTGAAGCTATATCACTTATATCCCAAGTGTTTGAAGCTAAATTATTTGTTAAGCATGGATTTGAAGGTAAACCTTCTACATCGCATTGATTTGAAGCTAAATCATGAGTTTCGCATGGATTAGAAGATAACTCGTTTGTTAGGCCTGCATTTGAAGCTATATCATTTATATCGCAAGTATTTGAAGCTAAATCATTTGTGTTGCATGGATTTGAAGCTAATCCTTCTACTTCGCATTGATTTGAAGCTAAATCAAGTTTATCGCATGGATTTTGAAGCTAACTCGTTTGATCGTCTGCATTTGAAGCTATATCACGTATATCCCAAGTGTTTGAAGCTAAATCATTTGTTAAGCATGGATTTGAAGGTAAACCTTCTACATCGCATTGATTTGAAGCTAAATCATGAGTTTCGCATGGATTAGAAGCTAACACGTTTGTTTCGCCTGCATTTGAAGCTATATCATTTATATCGCAAGTATTTGAAGCTAAATCATTTGTGTTGCATGGATTTTAAGCTAATCCTTCTACTTCGCATTGATTTGAAGCTAAATCAAGTTTATCGCATGGATTTTGAAGCTAACTCGTTTGATCGTCTGCATTTGAAGCTATATCACGTATATCCCAAGTGTTTGAAGCTAAATCATTTGTTAAGCATGGATTTGGAGGTAAACCTTCTACATCGCATTGATTTGAAGCTAAATCATGAGTTTCGCATGGATTACAAGCTAACACGTTTGTTTCGCCTACATTTGAAGCTATATCATTTATATCGCAATTATTTGAAGCTAAATCATTTGTGTTGCATGGATTTGAAGCTCATCCTTCTACTTCGCATTGATTTCAAGCTAAATCAAGTTTATCACATGGATTTTGAGGCTAACTCGTTTGATCGTCTGCATTTGAAGCTATATCACTTATATCCCAAGTGTTCGAAGCTAAATTATTTGTTAAGCTTGGATTTGAAGGTAAACCTTCTACATCGCATTGATTTGAAGCTAAATCATGAGTTTCGCATGGATTAGAAGCTAACACGTTTGTTTCGCCTACATTTGAAGCTATATCATTTATATCGCAAGTATTTGAAGCTAGATCATTTGGGTTGCATGGATTTTAAGCTAATCCTTCTACTTCGCATTGATTTGAAGCTAAATCAAGTTTATCGCATGGATTTTGAAGCTAACTCGTTTGATCGTCTGCATTTGAAGCTATATCACTTATATCCCAAGTGTTGGAAGCTAAATTATTTGTTAAGCATGGAATTGAAGGTAAACCTTCTACATCGCATTTATTTGAAGCTAAATCATGAGTTTCGCATGGATTAGAAGCTAACTCGTTTGTTTCGCATACATTTGAAGCTATATCATTTATATCGCAAGTATTTGAAGCTAAATAATTTGTGTTGCATGGATTTGAAGCTAACCCTTCTACTTCGCATTGATTTGAAGCTAAATCAAGTTTATCGCATGGATTTGAGGCCAACTCGTTTGATCTTCTGCATTTGAAGCTATATCACTTATATCCCAAGTGTTTGAAGCTAAATTATTTGTTAAGCATGGATTTGAAGGTAAACCTTCTACATCGCATTGATTTGAAGCTAAATCATGAGTTTCGCATGGATTACAAGCTAACACGTTTGTTTCGCCTGCATTTGAAGCTATATCACTTTTATCGCAAGTATTTGAAGCTAAATCATTTGTTAAGCATGGATTTGAAGGTAAACCTTCTACATCGCATTGATTTGAAGCTAAATCATGAGTTTCGCATGGATTAGAAACTAACACGTTTGTTTCGCCTGCATTTGAAGCTATATCATTTATATCGCAAGTATTTGAAGCTAGATCATTTGTGTTGCATGGATTTTAAGCTAATCCTTCTACTTCGCATTGATTTGAAGCTAAATCAAGTTTATCGCATGGATTTTGAGGCTAACTCGTTAGATCGTCTGCATTTGAAGCTATATCACTTATATCCCAAGTGTTTGAAGCTAAATTATTTGTTAAGCATGGATTTGAAGGTAAACCTTCTACATCGCATTTATTTGAAGCTAAATCATGAGTTTCGCATGGATTAGAAGCTAACTCGTTTGTTTCGCCTAGATTTGAAGCTATATCATTTATATCGCAATTATTTGAAGCTAAATAATTTGTGTTGCATGGATTTGAAGCTCACCCTTCTACTTCGCATTGATTTGAAGCTAAATCAAGTTTATCGCATGGATTTTGAGGCCAACTCGTTTGATCGTCTGCATTTGAAGCTATATCACGTATATCCCAAGTGTTCGAAGCTAAATCATTTGTTAAGCATGGATTTGAAGGTAAACCTTCTATATCGCATTGATTTGAAGCTAAATCATGAGTTTCGCATGGATTACAAGCTAACACGTTTGTTTCGCCTGCATTTGAAGCTATATCACTTATATCGCAAGTATTTGAAGCTAAATCATTTGTTAAGCATGGATTTGAAGGTAAACCTTCTACATCGCATTGATTTGAAGCTAAATGAAGTTTATCGCATGGATTTTGAAGCTAACTCGTTTGATCGTCTGCATTTGAAGCCATATCACTTATATCCCAAGTGTTTGAAGCTAAATCATTTTTTAAGCATGGATTTGAAGGTAAACCTTCTACATCGCATTGATTTGAAGCTAAATCATGTGTTTCGCATAGATATGAAGCTAACTCGTTTGTTTCGTCTGCATTTGAATCTGTATCATTTCTACCGCAAGTATCTGAAACTAAATCATTTGCTTCGCATGGATTTGAAGCTAAACCTTCTACATCGCATTGATTTTCAGCTAAATCAAGTGCATGGCATGGATTTGAACATAACTCGTTTGTGTCTTCTGCATTTGAAGCTATATCACTTATATCCCAAGTGTCTGAAGCTAAATCATTTGTGTTGCATGGATTTGAAGCTAATCCTTCTACTTCGCATTGATTTGAAGCTAAATCAAGTTTATCGCATGGATTTTGAAGCTAATTCGTTTGATCGTCTGCATTTGAAGCTATATCACTTATATCCCAAGTGTTTGAAGCTAAATTATTTGTTAAGCATGGATTTGAAGGTAAACCTTCTACATCGCATTGATTTGAAGCTAAATCATGAGTTTCGCATGGATTAGAAGCTAACACGTTTGTTTCGCCTGCATTTGAAGCTATATCATTTATATCGCAAGTATTTGAAGCTAGATCATTTGTGTTGCATGGATTTTAAGCTAATCCTTCTACTTCGCATTGATTTGAAGCTAAATCAAGTTTATCGCATGGATTTTGAAGCTAACTCGTTTGATCGTCTGCATTTGAAGCTATATCACGTATATCCCAAGTGTTTGAAGCTAAATCATTTATTAAGCATGGATTTGGAGGTAAACCTTCTACATCGCATTGATTTGAAGCTAAATCATGAGTTTCGCATGGATTACAAGCTAACACGTTTGTTTCGCCTGCATTTGAAGCTATATCATTTATATCGTAAGTATTTGAAGCTAAATCATTTGTTAAGCATGGATTTGAAGGTAAACCTTCTACATCGCATTGATTTGAAGCTAAATGAAGTTTATTGCATGGATTTTGAAGCTAACTCGTTTGATCGTCTGCATTTGAAGCCATATCACTTATATCCCAAGTGTTTGAAGCTAAATTATTTGTTAAGCATGGATTTGAAGGTAAACCTTGTACATCGCATTGATTTGAAGCTAAATCATGAGTTTCGCATGGATTACAATCTAACACGTTTGTTTCGCCTGCATTTGAAGCTATATCACGTATATCCCAAGTGTTTGAAGCTAAATCATTTGTTCAGCATGGATTTGAAGGTAAACCTTCTACATCGCATTGATTTGAAGCTAAATCATGAGTTTCGCATGGATTACAAGCTAACACGTTTGTTTCGCCTACATTTGAAGCTATATCATTTATATCGCAATTATTTGAAGCTAAATCATTTGTGTTGCATGGATTTGAAGCTCATCCTTCTACTTCGCATTGATTTCAAGCTAAATTAAGTTTATCGCATGGATTTTGAGGCTAACTCGTTTGATCGTCTGCATTTGAAGCTATATCACTTATATCCCAAGTGTTGGAAGCTAAATTATTTGTTAAGCATGGAATTGAAGGTAAACCTTCTACATCGCATTTATTTGAAGCTAAATCATGAGTTTCGCATGGATTAGAAGCTAACTCGTTTGTTTCGCATACATTTGAAGCTATATCATTTATATCGCAAGTATTTGAAGCTAAATAATTTGTGTTGCATGGATTTGAAGCTCACCCTTCTACTTCGCATTGATTTGAAGCTAAATCAAGTTTATCGCATGGATTTTGAGGCCAACTCGTTTGATCTTCTGCATTTGAAGCTATATCACTTATATCCCAAGTGTTTGAAGCTAAATTATTTGTTAAGCATGGATTTGAAGGTAAACCTTCTACATCGCATTGATTTGAAGCTAAATCATGAGTTTCGCATGGATTACAAGCTAACACGTTTGTTTCGCCTGCATTTGAAGCTATATCACTTTTATCGCAAGTATTTGAAGCTAAATCATTTGTTAAGCATGGATTTGAAGGTAAACCTTCTACATCGCATTGATTTGAAGCTAAATCATGAGTTTCGCATGGATTAGAAGCTAACACGTTTGTTTCGCCTGCATTTGAAGCTATATCATTTATATCGCAAGTATTTGAAGCTAGATCATTTGGGTTGCATGGATTTTAAGCTAATCCTTCTACTTCGCATTGATTTGAAGCTAAATCAAGTTTATCGCATGGATTTTGAAGCTAACTCGTTTGATCGTCTGCATTTGAAGCTATATCACGTATATCCCAAGTGTTCGAAGCTAAATCATTTGTTAAGCATGGATTTGAAGGTAAACCTTCTATATCGCATTGATTTGAAGCTAAATCATGAGTTTCGCATGGATTACAAGCTAACACGTTTGTTTCGCCTTCATTTGAAGCTATATCACTTATATCGCAAGTATTTGAAGCTAAATCATTTGTTAAGCATGGATTTGAAGGTAAACCTTCTACATCGCATTGATTTGAAGCTAAATGAAGTTTATCGCATGGATTTTGAAGCTAACTCGTTTGATCGTCTGCATTTGAAGCCATATCACTTATATCCCAAGTGTTTGAAGCTAAATCATCTTTTAAGCATGGATTTGAAGGTAAACCTTCTACATCGCATTGATTTGAAGCTAAATCATGTGTTTCGCATAGATATGAAGCTAACTCGTTTGTTTCGTCTGCATTTGAATCTGTATCATATCTACCGCAAGTATCTGAAACTAAATCATTTGCTTCGCATGGATTTGAAGCTAAACCTTCTACATCGCATTGATTTTCAGCTAAATCAAGTGCATGGCATGGATTTGAACATAACTCGTTTGTGTCTTCTGCATTTGAAGCTATATCACTTATATCCCAAGTGTCTGAAGCTAAATCATTTGTGTTGCATGGATTTGAAGCTAATCCTTCTACTTCGCATTGATTTGAAGCTAAATCAAGTTTATCGCATGGATTTTGAAGCTAATTCGTTTGATCGTCTGCATTTGAAGCTATATCACTTATATCCCAAGTGTTTGAAGCTAAATTATTTGTTAAGCATGGATTTGAAGGTAAACCTTCTACATCGCATTGATTTGAAGCTAAATCATGAGTTTCGCATGGATTAGAAGATAACTCGTTTGTTAGGCCTGCATTTGAAGCTATATCATTTATATCGCAAGTATTTGAAGCTAAATCATTTGTGTTGCATGGATTTGAAGCTAATCCTTCTACTTCGCATTGATTTGAAGCTAAATCAAGTTTATCGCATGGATTTTGAAGCTAACTCGTTTGATCGTCTGCATTTGAAGCTATATCACGTATATCCCAAGTGTTTGAAGCTAAATCATTTGTTAAGCATGGATTTGAAGGTAAACCTTCTACATCGCATTGATTTGAAGCTAAATCATGAGTTTCGCATGGATTAGAAGCTAACACGTTTGTTTCGCCTGCATTTGAAGCTATATCATTTATATCGCAAGTATTTGAAGCTAAATCATTTGTGTTGCATGGATTTTAAGCTAATCCTTCTACTTCGCATTGATTTGAAGCTAAATCAAGTTTATCGCATGGATTTTGAAGCTAACTCGTTTGATCGTCTGCATTTGAAGCTATATCACGTATATCCCAAGTGTTTGAAGCTAAATCATTTGTTAAGCATGGATTTGGAGGTAAACCTTCTACATCGCATTGATTTGAAGCTAAATCATGAGTTTCGCATGGATTACAAGCTAACACGTTTGTTTCGCCTACATTTGAAGCTATATCATTTATATCGCAATTATTTGAAGCTAAATCATTTGTGTTGCATGGATTTGAAGCTCATCCTTCTACTTCGCATTGATTTCAAGCTAAATCAAGTTTATCACATGGATTTTGAGGCTAACTCGTTTGATCGTCTGCATTTGAAGCTATATCACTTATATCCCAAGTGTTCGAAGCTAAATTATTTGTTAAGCTTGGATTTGAAGGTAAACCTTCTACATCGCATTTATTTGAAGCTAAATCGTGAGTTTCGCATGGATTAGAAGCTAACTCGTTTGTTTCGCCTACATTTGAAGCTATATCATTTATATCGCAAGTATTTGAAGCTAAATAATTTGTGTTGCATGGATTTGAAGCTCACCCTTCTACTTCGCATTGATTTGAAGCTAATTAAGTTTATCGCATGGATTTTGAGGCCAACTCGTTTGATCTTCTGCATTTGAAGCTATATCACTTATATCCCAAGTGTTTGAAGCTAAATTATTTGTTAAGCATGGATTTGAAGGTAAACATTCTACATCGCATTTATTTGAAGCTAAATCATGAGTTTCGCATGGATTAGAAGCTAACTCGTTTGTTTCGCCTACATTTGAAGCTATATCATTTATATCGCAAGTATTTGAAGCTAAATCATTTCTGTTGCATGGATTTGAAGCTCACCCTTCTACTTCGCATTGATTTGAAGCTAAATCAAGTTTATCGCATGGATTTTGAGGCTAACTCGTTTGATCTTCTGCATTTGAAGCTATATCACGTATATCCCAACTGTTTGAAGCTAAATTATTTGTTAAGCATGGATTTGAAGGTAAACCTTCTACATCGCATTGATTTGAAGCTAAATCATGAGTTTCGCATGGATTAGAAGCTAACTCGTTTGTTTCGCCTGCATTTGAAGCTATATCATTTATATCGCTAGTATTTGAAGCTAAATCATTTGCGTTCCACGGATTTGAAGCTAATCCTTCTACTTCGCATTGATTTGAAGCTAAATCAAGTTTATCGCATGGATTTTGAAGCTAACTCGTTTGATCGTCTGCATTTGAAGCTATATCACTTATATCGCAAGTGTCTGAAGCTAAATCACTTGTTTCGCGTGGACTTGAAGCTAACTCGTTTGATCGTCTGCATTTCAAGCTATATCATTTATATCCCAAGTGTTTGAAGCTAAATTATTTGTTAAGCATGGATTTGAAGGTAAACCTTATACATCGCATTGATTTGAAGCTAAATCATGAGTTTCGCATGGATTAGATGCTAACTGGTTTGTTTCGCCTGCATTTTAAGCTATATCACTTAAATCGCAAGTATCTGATGCTAAATCATTTGTTTCGCATGGATTTCAAGCTAAATCTTCTTCATCGCATTGATTTTCAGCTAAATCAAGTGCATGGCATGGATTTGAAGATAACTCGTTTGTTTCTTCTGCATTTGAAGCTATATCATTTATATCGCAAGTATTTGAATCTAAATCATTTGTTAAGCATGGATTTGAAGGTAAACCTTCTACATCGCATTGATTTTCAGCTAAATCAAGTGCATGGCATGGATTTGAAGATAACCCGTTTGTTTCTTCTGCATTTGAAGCTATATCATTTATATCCCAAGTATTTGTAGCTAAATCATTTGTTAAGCATGGATTTGAAGGTAAACCTTCTACATCGCATTGATTTGAAGCTAAATCATGAGTTTCGCATGGATTAGAAGCTAACACGTTTGTTTTGCCTGCATTTGAATCTATATCATTTATATCGCTAGAATTTGAAGCTAAATCATTTGTGTTGCATGGATTTGAAGCTCATCCTTCTACTTCGCATTGATTTGAAGCTAAATCAAATTTATCGCGTGGATTATGAAGCTAACTCGTTTGATCGTCTGCATTTGAAGCTATGTCACTAATATCCCAAGTGTTTGAAGCTAAATTATTTGCTAAGCATGGATTTCAAGGTAAACCTTCTACATCGCATTGATTTGAAGCTAAATCATGAGCTTCGCATGGATTAGAAGCTAACACGTTTGTTTCGCCTGCATTTGAAGCTATATCATTTATATCGCAAGTATTTGAAGCTAAATCGTTTGTGTTGCATGGATTTTAAGCTAATCCTTCTACTTCGCATTGATTTGAAGCTAAATCAAGTTTATCGCATGGATTTTGAAGCTAACTCGTTTGATCGTCTGCATTTGAAGCTATATCACGTATATCCCAAGTGTTTGAAGCTAAATCATTTGTTAAGCATGGATTTGAAGGTAAACCTTCTACATCGCATTGATTTGAAGCTAAATCATGAGTTTCGCATGGATTACAATCTAACACGTTTGTTTCGCCTGCATTTGAAGCTATATCACGTATATCCCAAGTGTTTGAAGCTAAATCATTTGTTCAGCATGGATTTGAAGGTAAACCTTCTACATCGCATTGATTTGAAGCTGAATCGTGAGTTTCGCATGGATTACAAGCTAACACGTTTGTTTCGCCTACATTTGAAGCTATATCATTTATATCGCAATTATTTGAAGCTAAATCATTTGTGTTGCATGGATTTGAAGCTCATCCTTCTACTTCGCATTGATTTCAAGCTAAATCAAGTTTATCGCATGGATTTTGAGGCTAACTCGTTTGATCGTCTGCATTTGAAGCTATATCACTTATATCCCAAGTGTTTGAAGCTAAATTATTTGTTAAGCATGGATTTGAAGGTAAACATTCTACATCGCATTTATTTGAAGCTAAATCATGAGTTTCGCATGGATTAGAAGCTAACTCGTTTGTTTCGCCTACATTTGAAGCTATATCATTTATATCGCAAGTATTTGAAGCTAAATCATTTATGTTGCATGGATTTGAAGCTCACCCTTCTACTTCGCATTGATTTGAAGCTAAATCAAGTTTATCGCATGGATTTTGAGGCTAACTCGTTTGATCTTCTGCATTTGAAGCTATATCACTTATATCCCAACTGTTTGAAGCTAAATTATTTGTTAAGCATGGATTTGAAGGTAAACCTTCTACATCGCATTGATTTGAAGCTAAATCATGAGTTTCGCATGGATTAGAAGCTAACTCGTTTGTTTCGCCTGCATTTGAAGCTATATCATTTATATCGCTAGTATTTGAAGCTAAATCATTTGCGTTCCACGGATTTGAAGCTAATCCTTCTACTTCGCATTGATTTGAAGCTAAATCAAGTTTATCGCATGGATTTTGAAGCTAACTCGTTTGATCGTCTGCATTTGAAGCTATATCACGTATATCCCAAGTGTTTGAAGCTAAATCATTTGTTAATCATGGATTTGAAGGTAAACCTTCTACATCGCATTGATTTGAAGCTAAGTCATGAGTTTCGCATGGATTACAAGCTAACACGTTTGTTTCGCCTGCATTTGAAGCTATATCACTTTTATCGCAAGTATTTGAAGCTAAATCATTTGTTAAGCATGGATTTGAAGGTAAACCTTCTACATCGCATTGATTTGAAGCTAAATCATGAGTTTCGCATGGATTAGAAGCTAACACGTTTGTTTCGCCTGCATTTGAAGCTATATCATTTATATCGCAAGTATTTGAAGCTAGATCATTTGTGTTGCATGGATTTTAAGCTAATCCTTCTACTTCGCATTGATTTGAAGCTAAATGAAGTTTATCGCATGGATTTTGAAGCTAACTCGTTTGATCGTCTGCATTTGAAGCCATATCACTTATATCCCAAGTGTTT
Source organism: Megalopta genalis (assembly GCF_051020955.1). Lineage (NCBI taxonomy): Eukaryota > Metazoa > Arthropoda > Insecta > Hymenoptera > Halictidae > Megalopta > Megalopta genalis. Next base: position 88,890 of record NW_027476621.1, read on the forward strand.
GAAGCTAAATCATTTTTTAAGCATGGATTTGAAGGTAAACCTTCTACATCGCATTGATTTGAAACTAAATCATGTGTTTCGCATAGATATGAAGCTAACTCGTTTGTTTCGTCTGCATTTGAATCTGTATCATTTATACCGCAAGTATCTGAAACTAAATCATTTGTTTCGCATGGATTTGAAGCTAATCCTTCTACTTCGCATTGATTTGAAGATAAATCAAGTTTATCGCATGGATTTGAAGCTAACTCGTTTGATCGTCTGCATTTGATGCCATATCACTTATATCCCAAGTGTTTGAAGCTAAATCATTTTTTAAGCATGGATTTGAAGGTAAACCTTCTACATCGCATTGATTTGAGACTAAATCATGTGATTCGCATAGATATGAAGCTAACTCGTTTGTTTCGTCTGCATTTGAATCTGTATCATTTATACCGCAAGTATCTGAAACTAAATCATTTGTTTCGCATGGATTTGAAGCTAATCCTTCTACTTTCGCATTGATTTGAAGCTAAATCAAGTTTATCGCATGGATTTTGAAGCTAACTCGTTTGATCGTCTGCATTTGAAGCTATATCACTTGTATCCCAAGTGTTTGAAGCTAAATTATTTGTTAAGCATGGATTTGAAGGTAAACCTTCTACATCGCATTCATTTGAAGCTAAATCATGAGTTTCGCATGGATTATAAGCTAACTCGTTTGTTTCTCCTGCATTTGAAACTATATCACTTATATCGCAAGTATCTGATGCTAAATCATTTGTTTCGCATGGATTTGAAGCTAAACCTTCTACATCGCATTGATTTTCAGCTAAATCAAGTGCTTGGCATGGATTTGAAGATAACTCGTTTGTTTCTTCTGCATTTGAAGCTATATCACTTATATCGCAAGTGTCTGAAGCTTAATCACTTGTTTCGCGTGGACTTGAAGCTAACTCGTTTGATCGTCTGCATTGAAGCTATATCACTTATATCCCAAGTGTCTGAAACTAAATCATTTGTTTCGCATGGATTTGAAGCTACACCTTCTACATCGCATGGATTTTCAGCTAAATCAAGTGCATGGCATGGATTTGAAGATAACTCGTTTGTTAGGCCTGCATTTGAAGCTATATCATTTATATCGCAAGTATTTGAAGCTAAATCATTTGTGTTGCATGGAAGTGAAGCTAATCCTTCTACTTCGCATTGATTTGAAGCTAAATCAAGTTTATCGCATGGATTTTGAAGCTATCTCGTTTGATCGTCTGCATTTGATGCCATATCACTTATATCCCAAGTGTTTGAAGCTAAATCATTTTTTAAGCATGGATTTGAAGGTAAACCTTCTACATCGCATTGATTTGAAACTAAATCATGTGATTCGCATAGATATGAAGCTAACTCGTTTGTTTCGTCTGCATTTGAATCTGTATCATTTATACCGCAAGTATCTGAAACTAAATCATTTGTTTCGCATGGATTTGAAGCTAATCCTTCTACTTCGCATTGATTTGAAGCTAAATCAAGTTTATCGCATGGATTTTGAAGCTAACTCGTTTGATCGTCTGCATTTGAAGCTATATCACTTATATCCCAAGTGTTTGAAGCTAAATTATTTGTTAAGCATGGATTTGAAGGTAAACCTTCTACATCGCATTGATTTGAAGCTAAATCATGAGTTTCGCATAGATATGAAGCTAACTCGTTTGTTTCGTCTGCATTTGAATCTGTATCATTTATACCGCAAGTATCTGAAACTAAATCATTTGTTTCGCATGGATTTGAAGCTAATCCTTCTACTTCGCATTGATTTGAAGCTAAATCAAGTTTATGGTATGGATTTTGAAGCTAACTCGTTTGATCGTCTGCATTTGAAGCTATATCTCGTATATCCCCAAGTGTCTGAAGCTAAATCACTTGTTTCGCGTGGTCTTGAAGCTAACTCGTTTGATCGTCTGCATTTGAAGCTATATCACTTATATCCCAAGTGTCTGAAGCTAAATCACTTGTGTTGCATGGATTTGAAGCTAATACTTCTACTTCGCATTGATTTGAAGCTAAATCAAGTTTATCGCATGGATTTTGAAGCTATCTCGTTTGATCGTCTGCATTTGATGCCATATCACTTATATCCCAAGTGTTTGTAGCTAAATCATTTTTTAAGCATGGATTTGAAGGTAAACCTTCTACATCGCATTGATTTGAAACTAAATCATGTGATTCGCATAGATATGAAGCTAACTCGTTTGTTTCGTCTGCATTTGAATCTGTATCATTTATACCGCAAGTATCTGAAACTAAATCATTTGTTTCGCATGGATTTGAAGCTAATCCTTCTACTTCGCATTGATTTGAAGCTAAATCAAGTTTATCGCATGGATTTTGAAGCTAACTCGTTTGATCGTCTGCATTTGAAGCTATATCACTTTTATCGCAAGTATTTGAAGCTAAATCATTTGTTAAGCATGGATTTGAAGGTAAACCTTCTACATCGCATTGATTTGAAGCTAATCATGAGTTTTCGCATGGATTAGAAGCTAACACGTTTGTTTCGCCTGCATTTGAAGCTATATCATTTATATCGCAAGTATTTGAAGCTAGATCATTTGTGTTGCATGGATTTTAAGCTAATCCTTCTACTTCGCATTGATTTGAAGCTAATCAAGTTTATCGCATGGATTTTGAAGCTAACTCGTTTGATCGTCTGCATTTGAAGCTATATCACGTATATCCCAAGTGTTTGAAGCTAAATCATTTGTTAAGCATGGATTTGAAGGTAAACCTTCTATATCGCATTGATTTGAAGCTAAATCATGAGTTTCGCATGGATTACAAGCTAACACGTTTGTTTCGCCTGCATTTGAAGCTATATCACTTATATCGCAAGTATTTGAAGCTAAATCATTTGTTAACCATGGATTTGAAGGTAAACCTTCTACATCGCATTGATTTGAAGCTAAATGAAGTTTATCGCATGGATTTTGAAGCTAACACGTTTGATCGTCTGCATTTGAAGCCATATCACTTATATCCCAAGTGTTTGAAGCTAAATCATTTTTTAAGCATGGATTTGAAGGTAAACCTTCTACATCGCATTGATTTGAAACTAAATCATGTGTTTCGCATAGATATGAAGCTAACTCGTTTGTTTCGTCTGCATTTGAATCTGTATCATTTATGCCGCAAGTATCTGAAACTAAATCATTTGTTTCGCATGGATTTGAAGCTAATCCTTCTACTTCGCATTGATTTGAAGCTAAATCAAGTTTATCGCATGGATTTTGAAGCTAACTCGTTTGATCGTCTGCATTTGAAGCTATATCACTTGTATCCCAAGTGTTTGAAGCTAAATTATTTGTTAAGCATGGATTTGAAGGTAAACCTTCTACATCGCATTCATTTGAAGCTAAATCATGAGTTTCGCATGGATTATAAGCTAACTCGTTTGTTTCTCCTGCATTTGAAACTATATCACTTATATCGCAAGTATCTGATGCTAAATCATTTGTTTCGCATGGATTTGAAGCTAAACCTTCTACATCGCATTGATTTTCAGCTAAATCAAGTGCTTGGCATGGATTTGAAGATAACTCGTTTGTTTCTTCTGCATTTGAAGCTATATCACTTATATCGCAAGTGTCTGAAGCTAAATCACTTGTTTCGCGTGGACTTGAAGCTAACTCGTTTGATCGTCTGCATTTGAAGCTATATCACTTATATCCCAAGTGTCTGAAACTAAATCATTTGTTTCGCATGGATTTGAAGCTACACCTTCTACATCGCATTGATTTTCAGCTAAATCAAGTGCATGGCATGGATTTGAAGATAACTCGTTTGTTAGGCCTGCATTTGAAGCTATATCATTTATATCGCAAGTATTTGAAGCTAAATCATTTGTGTTGCATGGAATTGAAGCTAATCCTTCTACTTCGCATTGATTTGAAGCTAAATCAAGTTTACCGCATGGATTTTGAAGCTATCTCGTTTGATCGTCTGCATTTGATGCCATATCACTTATATCCCAAGTGTTTGAAGCTAAATCATTTTTTAAGCATGGATTTGAAGGTAAACCTTCTACATCGCATTGATTTGAAACTAAATCATGTGATTCGCATAGATATGAAGCTAACTCGTTTGTTTCGTCTGCATTTGAATCTGTATCATTTATACCGCAAGTATCTGAAACTAAATCATTTGTTTCGCATGGATTTGAAGCTAATCCTTCTACTTCGCATTGATTTGAAGCTAAATCAAGTTTATCGCATGGATTTTGAAGCTAACTCGTTTGATCGTCTGCATTTGAAGCTATATCACTTATATCCCAAGTGTTTGAAGCTAAATTATTTGTTAAGCATGGATTTGAAGGTAAACCTTCTACATCGCATTGATTTGAAGCTAAATCATGAGTTTCGCATGGATTATAAGCTAACTCGTTTGTTTCTCCTGCATTTGAAGCTATATCACTTATATCGCAAGTATCTGATGCTAAATCATTTGTTTCGCATGGATTTGAAGCTAAACCTTCTACATCGCATTGATTTTCAGCTAAATCAAGTGCTTGGCATGGATTTGAAGATAACTCGTTTGTTTCTTCTGCATTTGAAGCTATATCACTTATATCGCAAGTGTCTGAAGCTAAATCACTTGTTTCGCGTGGACTTGAAGCTAACTCGTTTGATCGTCTGCATTTGAAGCTATATCACTTATATCCCAAGTGTCTGAAACTAAATCATTTGTTTCGCATGGATTTGAAGCTACACCTTCTACATCGCATTGATTTTCAGCTAAATCAAGTGCATGGCATGGATTTGAAGATAACTCGTTTGTTAGGCCTGCATTTGAAGCTATATCATTTATATCGCAAGTATTTGAAGCTAAATCATTTGTGTTGCATGGAAGTGAAGCTAATCCTTCTACTTCGCATTGATTTGAAGCTAAATCAAGTTTATCGCATGGATTTTGAAGCTATCTCGTTTGATCGTCTGCATTTGATGCCATATCACTTATATCCCAAGTGTTTGAAGCTAAATCATTTTTTAAGCATGGATTTGAAGGTAAACCTTCTACATCGCATTGATTTGAAACTAAATCATGTGATTCGCATAGATATGAAGCTAACTCGTTTGTTTCGTCTGCATTTGAATCTGTATCATTTATACCGCAAGTATCTGAAACTAAATCATTTGTTTCGCATGGATTTGAAGCTAATCCTTCTACTTCGCATTGATTTGAAGCTAAATCAAATTTATCGCATGGATTTTGAAGCTAACTCGTTTGATCGTCTGCATTTGAAGCTATATCACTTATATCCCAAGTGTTTGAAGCTAAATTATTTGTTAAGCATGGATTTGAAGGTAAACCTTCTACATCGCATTGATTTGAAGCTAAATCATGAGTTTCGCATGGATTATAAGCTAACTCGTTTGTTTCTCCTACATTTGAAGCTATATCACTTATATCGCAAGTATCCGATGCTAAATCATTTGTTTCGCATGGATTTGAAGCTAAACCTTCTACATCGCATTGATTTTCAGCTAAATCAAGTGCTTGGCATGGATTTGAAGATAACTCGTTTGTTTCTTCTGCATTTGAAGCTATATCACTTATATCCCAAGTGTCTGTAGCTAAATCACTTGCGTTGCATGGATTTGAAGCTAATCCTTCTACTTCGCATTGATTTGATGCTAAATAAAGTTTATCGCATGGATTTTGAAGCTAACTCGTTTGATCGTCTGCATTTGAAGCTATATCACTTATATCCCAAGTGTTTGAAGCTAAATTATTTGTTAAGCATGGATTTGAAGCTAATCCTTCTACTTCGCATTGATTTGAAGCTAAATCAAGTTTATGGTATGGATTTTGAAGCTAACTCGTTTGATCGTCTGCATTTGAAGCTATATCTCGTATATCCCAAGTGTCTGAAGCTAAATCACTTGTTTCGCGTGGTCTTGAAGCTAACTCGTTTGATCGTCTGCATTTGAAGCTATATCACTTATATCCCAAGTGTCTGAAGCTAAATCACTTGTGTTGCATGGATTTGAAGCTAATCCTTCTACTTCGCATTGATTTGAAGCTAAATCAAGTTTATCGCATGGATTTTGAAGCTATCTCGTTTGATCGTCTGCATTTGATGCCATATCACTTATATCCCAAGTGTTTGTAGCTAAATCATTTTTTAAGCATGGATTTGAAGGTAAACCTTCTACATCGCATTGATTTGAAACTAAATCATGTGATTCGCATAGATATGAAGCTAACTCGTTTGTTTCGTCTGCATTTGAATCTGTATCATTTATACCGCAAGTATCTGAAACTAAATCATTTGTTTCGCATGGATTTGAAGCTAATCCTTCTACTTCGCATTGATTTGAAGCTAAATCAAGTTTATCGCATGGATTTTGAAGCTAACTCGTTTGATCGTCTGCATTTGAAGCTATATCACTTATATCCCAAGTGTTTGAAGCTAAATTATTTGTTAAGCATGGATTTGAAGGTAAACCTTCTACATCGCATTCATTTGAAGCTAAATCATGAGTTTCGCATGGATTATAAGCTAACTCGTTTGTTTCTCCTGCATTTGAAACTATATCACTTATATCGCAAGTATCTGATGCTAAATCATTTGTTTCGCATGGATTTGAAGCTAAACCTTCTACATCGCATTGATTTTCAGCTAAATCAAGTGCTTGGCATGGATTTGAAGATAACTCGTTTGTTTCTTCTGCATTTGAAGCTATATCACTTATATCGCAAGTGTCTGAAGCTAAATCACTTGTTTCGCGTGGACTTGAAGCTAACTCGTTTGATCGTCTGCATTTGAAGCTATATCACTTATATCCCAAGTGTCTGAAACTAAATCATTTGTTTCGCATGGATTTGAAGCTACACCTTCTACATCGCATTGATTTTCAGCTAAATCAAGTGCATGGCATGGATTTGAAGATAACTCGTTTGTTAGGCCTGCATTTGAAGCTATATCATTTATATCGCAAGTATTTGAAGCTAAATCATTTGTGTTGCATGGAAGTGAAGCTAATCCTTCTACTTCGCATTGATTTGAAGCTAAATCAAGTTTATCGCATGGATTTTGAAGCTATCTCGTTTGATCGTCTGCATTTGATGCCATATCACTTATATCCCAAGTGTTTGAAGCTAAATCATTTTTTAAGCATGGATTTGAAGGTAAACCTTCTACATCGCATTGATTTGAAACTAAATCATGTGATTCGCATAGATATGAAGCTAACTCGTTTGTTTCGTCTGCATTTGAATCTGTATCATTTATACCGCAAGTATCTGAAACTAAATCATTTGTTTCGCATGGATTTGAAGCTAATCCTTCTACTTCGCATTGATTTGAAGCTAAATCAAATTTATCGCATGGATTTTGAAGCTAACTCGTTTGATCGTCTGCATTTGAAGCTATATCACTTATATCCCAAGTGTTTGAAGCTAAATTATTTGTTAAGCATGGATTTGAAGGTAAACCTTCTACATCGCATTGATTTGAAGCTAAATCATGAGTTTCGCATGGATTATAAGCTAACTCGTTTGTTTCTCCTACATTTGAAGCTATATCACTTATATCGCAAGTATCCGATGCTAAATCATTTGTTTCGCATGGATTTGAAGCTAAACCTTCTACATCGCATTGATTTTCAGCTAAATCAAGTGCTTGGCATGGATTTGAAGATAACTCGTTTGTTTCTTCTGCATTTGAAGCTATATCACTTATATCCCAAGTGTCTGTAGCTAAATCACTTGCGTTGCATGGATTTGAAGCTAATCCTTCTACTTCGCATTGATTTGATGCTAAATAAAGTTTATCGCATGGATTTTGAAGCTAACTCGTTTGATCGTCTGCATTTGAAGCTATATCACTTATATCCCAAGTGTTTGAAGCTAAATTATTTGTTAAGCATGGATTTGAAGCTAATCCTTCTACTTCGCATTGATTTGAAGCTAAATCAAGTTTATGGTATGGATTTTGAAGCTAACTCGTTTGATCGTCTGCATTTGAAGCTATATCTCGTATATCCCAAGTGTCTGAAGCTAAATCACTTGTTTCGCGTGGTCTTGAAGCTAACTCGTTTGATCGTCTGCATTTGAAGCTATATCACTTATATCCCAAGTGTCTGAAGCTAAATCACTTGTGTTGCATGGATTTGAAGCTAATCCTTCTACTTCGCATTGATTTGAAGCTAAATCAAGTTTATCGCATGGATTTTGAAGCTATCTCGTTTGATCGTCTGCATTTGATGCCATATCACTTATATCCCAAGTGTTTGTAGCTAAATCATTTTTTAAGCATGGATTTGAAGGTAAACCTTCTACATCGCATTGATTTGAAACTAAATCATGTGATTCGCATAGATATGAAGCTAACTCGTTTGTTTCGTCTGCATTTGAATCTGTATCATTTATACCGCAAGTATCTGAAACTAAATCATTTGTTTCGCATGGATTTGAAGCTAATCCTTCTACATCGCATTGATTTGAAGCTAAATCAAGTTTATCGCATGGATTTTGATGCTAACTCGTTTGATCGTCTGCATTTGAAGCTATATCACTTATATCCCAAGTGTTTGAAGCTAAATTATTTGTTAAGCATGGATTTGAAGGTAAACCTTCTACATCGCATTGATTTGAAGCTAAATCATGAGTTTCGCATGGATTATAAGCTAACTCGTTTGTTTCTCCTACATTTGAAGCTATATCACTTATATCGCAAGTATCCGATGCTAAATCATTTGTTTCGCATGGATTTGAAGCTAAACCTTCTACATCGCATTGATTTTCAGCTAAATCAAGTGCTTGGCATGGATTTGAAGATAACTCGTTTGTTTCTTCTGCATTTGAAGCTATATCACTTATATCGCAAGTGTCTGAAGCTAAATCACTTGTTTCGCGTGGACTTGAAGCTAACTCGTTTGATCGTCTGCATTTGAAGATATATCACTTATATCCCAAGTGTCTGTAGCTAAATCACTTGTGTTGCATGGATTTGAAGCTAATCCTTCTACTTCGCATTGATTTGATGCTAAATCAAGTTTATCGCATGGATTTTGAAGCTAACTCGTTTGATCGTCTGCATTTGAAGCTATATCACTTATATCCCAAGTGTTTGAAGCTAAATTATTTGTTAAGCATGGATTTGAAGCTAATCCTTCTACTTCGCATTGATTTGAAGCTAAATCAAGTTTATGGTATGGATTTTGAAGCTAACTCGTTTGATCGTCTGCATTTGAAGCTATATCTCGTATATCCCAAGTGTCTGAAGCTAAATCACTTGTTTCGCGTGGTCTTGAAGCTAACTCGTTTGATCGTCTGCATTTGAAGCTATATCACTTATATCCCAAGTGTCTGAAGCTAAATCATTTGTTTCGCATGGATTTGAAGCTACACCTTCTACATCGCATTGATTTTCAGCTAAATCAAGTGCATGGCATGGATTTGAAGATAACTCGTTTGTTAGGCCTGCATTTGAAGCTATATCATTTATATCGCAAGTATTTGAAGCTAAATCATTTGTGTTGCATGGAATTGAAGCTAATCCTTCTACTTCGCATTGATTTGAAGCTAAATCAAGTTTATGGTATGGATTTTGAAGCTAACTCGTTTGATCGTCTGCATTTGAAGCTATATCTCGTATATCCCAAGTGTCTGAAGCTAAATCACTTGTTTCGCGTGGTCTTGAAGCTAACTCGTTTGATCGTCTGCATTTGAAGCTATATCACTTATATCCCAAGTGTCTGAAGCTAAATCACTTGTGTTGCATGGATTTGAAGCTAATCCTTCTACTTCGCATTGATTTGAAGCTAAATCAAGTTTATCGCATGGATTTTGAAGCTATCTCGTTTGATCGTCTGCATTTGATGCCATATCACTTATATCCCAAGTGTTTGTAGCTAAATCATTTTTTAAGCATGGATTTGAAGGTAAACCTTCTACATCGCATTGATTTGAAGCTAAATCATGAGTTTCGCATGGATTATAAGCTAACTCGTTTGTTTCTCCTACATTTGAAGCTATATCACTTATATCGCAAGTATCCGATGCTAAATCATTTGTTTCGCATGGATTTGAAGCTAAACCTTCTACATCGCATTGATTTTCAGCTAAATCAAGTGCTTGGCATGGATTTGAAGATAACTCGTTTGTTTCTTCTGCATTTGAAGCTATATCACTTATATCCCAAGTGTCTGTAGCTAAATCACTTGTGTTGCATGGATTTGAAGCTAATCCTTCTACTTCGCATTGATTTGATGCTAAATAAAGTTTATCGTATGGATTTTGAAGCTAACTCGTTTGATCGTCTGCATTTGAAGCTATATCACTTATATCCCAAGTGTTTGAAGCTAAATTATTTGTTAAGCATGGATTTGAAGCTAATCCTTCTACTTCGCATTGATTTGAAGCTAAATCAAGTTTATGGTATGGATTTTGAAGCTAACTCGTTTGATCGTCTGCATTTGAAGCTATATCTCGTATATCCCAAGTGTCTGAAGCTAAATCACTTGTTTCGCGTGGTCTTGAAGCTAACTCGTTTGATCGTCTGCATTTGAAGCTATATCACTTATATCCCAAGTGTCTGAAGCTAAATCACTTGTGTTGCATGGATTTGAAGCTAATCCTTCTACTTCGCATTGATTTGAAGCTAAATCAAGTTTATCGCATGGATTTTGAAGCTATCTCGTTTGATCGTCTGCATTTGATGCCATATCACTTATATCCCAAGTGTTTGTAGCTAAATCATTTTTTAAGCATGGATTTGAAGGTAAACCTTCTACATCGCATTGATTTGAAACTAAATCATGTGATTCGCATAGATATGAAGCTAACTCGTTTGTTTCGTCTGCATTTGAATCTGTATCATTTATACCGCAAGTATCTGAAACTAAATCATTTGTTTCGCATGGATTTGAAGGTAATCCTTCTACATCGCATTGATTTGAAGCTAAATCAAGTTTATCGCATGGATTTTGATGCTAACTCGTTTGATCGTCTGCATTTGAAGCTATATCACTTATATCCCAAGTGTTTGAAGCTAAATTATTTGTTAAGCATGGATTTGAAGGTAAACCTTCTACATCGCATTGATTTGAAGCTAAATCATGAGTTTCGCATGGATTATAAGCTAACTCGTTTGTTTCTCCTACATTTGAAGCTATATCACTTATATCGCAAGTATCCGATGCTAAATCATTTGTTTCGCATGGATTTGAAGCTAAACCTTCTACATCGCATTGATTTTCAGCTAAATCAAGTGCTTGGCATGGATTTGAAGATAACTCGTTTGTTTCTTCTGCATTTGAAGCTATATCACTTATATCGCAAGTGTCTGAAGCTAAATCACTTGTTTCGCGTGGACTTGAAGCTAACTCGTTTGATCGTCTGCATTTGAAGATATATCACTTATATCCCAAGTGTCTGTAGCTAAATCACTTGTGTTGCATGGATTTGAAGCTAATCCTTCTACTTCGCATTGATTTGATGCTAAATCAAGTTTATCGCATGGATTTTGAAGCTAACTCGTTTGATCGTCTGCATTTGAAGCTATATCACTTATATCCCAAGTGTTTGAAGCTAAATTATTTGTTAAGCATGGATTTGAAGCTAATCCTTCTACTTCGCATTGATTTGAAGCTAAATCAAGTTTATGGTATGGATTTTGAAGCTAACTCGTTTGATCGTCTGCATTTGAAGCTATATCTCGTATATCCCAAGTGTCTGAAGCTAAATCACTTGTTTCGCGTGGTCTTGAAGCTAACTCGTTTGATCGTCTGCATTTGAAGCTATATCACTTATATCCCAAGTGTCTGAAGCTAAATCATTTGTTTCGCATGGATTTGAAGCTACACCTTCTACATCGCATTGGTTTTCAGCTAAATCAAGTGCATGGCATGGATTTGAAGATAACTCGTTTGTTAGGCCTGCATTTGAAGCTATATCATTTATATCGCAAGTATTTGAAGCTAAATCATTTGTGTTGCATGGAATTGAAGCTAATCCTTCTACTTCGCATTGATTTGAAGCTAAATCAAGTTTATCGCATGGATTTTGAAGCTATCTCGTTTGATCGTCTGCATTTGATGCCATATCACTTATATCCCAAGTGTTTGAAGCTAAATCATTTTTTAAGCATGGATTTGAAGGTAAACCTTCTACATCGCATTGATTTGAAACTAAATCATGTGATTCGCATAGATATGAAGCTAACTCGTTTGTTTCGTCTGCATTTGAATCTGTATCATTTATACCGCAAGTATCTGAAACTAAATCATTTGTTTCGCATGGATTTGAAGCTAATCCTTCTACTTCGCATTGATTTGAAGCTAAATCAAGTTTATCGCATGGATGTTGAAGCTAACTCGTTTGATCGTCTGCATTTGAAGCTATATCACTTATATCCCAAGTGTTTGAAGCTAAATTATTTGTTAAGCATGGATTTGAAGGTAAACCTTCTACATCGCATTCATTTGAAGCTAAATCATGAGTTTCGCATGGATTATAAGCTAACTCGTTTGTTTCTCCTGCATTTGAAACTATATCACTTATATCGCAAGTATCTGATGCTAAATCATTTGTTTCGCATGGATTTGAAGCTAAACCTTCTACATCGCATTGATTTTCAGCTAAATCAAGTGCTTGGCATGGATTTGAAGATAACTCGTTTGTTTCTTCTGCATTTGAAGCTATATCACTTATATCGCAAGTGTCTGAAGCTAAATCACTTGTTTCGCGTGGACTTGAAGCTAACTCGTTTGATCGTCTGCATTTGAAGCTATATCACTTATATCCCAAGTGTCTGAAACTAAATCATTTGTTTCGCATGGATTTGAAGCTACACCTTCTACATCGCATTGATTTTCAGCTAAATCAAGTGCATGGCATGGATTTGAAGATAACTCGTTTGTTAGGCCTGCATTTGAAGCTATATCATTTATATCGCAAGTATTTGAAGCTAAATCATTTGTGTTGCATGGAAGTGAAGCTAATCCTTCTACTTCGCATTGATTTGAAGCTAAATCAAGTTTATCGCATGGATTTTGAAGCTATCTCGTTTGATCGTCTGCATTTGATGCCATATCACTTATATCCCAAGTGTTTGAAGCTAAATCATTTTTTAAGCATGGATTTGAAGGTAAACCTTCTACATCGCATTGATTTGAAACTAAATCATGTGATTCGCATAGATATGAAGCTAACTCGTTTGTTTCGTCTGCATTTGAATCTGTATCATTTATACCGCAAGTATCTGAAACTAAATCATTTGTTTCGCATGGATTTGAAGCTAATCCTTCTACTTCGCATTGATTTGAAGCTAAATCAAATTTATCGCATGGATTTTGAAGCTAACTCGTTTGATCGTCTGCATTTGAAGCTATATCACTTATATCCCAAGTGTTTGAAGCTAAATTATTTGTTAAGCATGGATTTGAAGGTAAACCTTCTACATCGCATTGATTTGAAGCTAAATCATGAGTTTCGCATGGATTATAAGCTAACTCGTTTGTTTCTCCTACATTTGAAGCTATATCACTTATATCGCAAGTATCCGATGCTAAATCATTTGTTTCGCATGGATTTGAAGCTAAACCTTCTACATCGCATTGATTTTCAGCTAAATCAAGTGCTTGGCATGGATTTGAAGATAACTCGTTTGTTTCTTCTGCATTTGAAGCTATATCACTTATATCCCAAGTGTCTGTAGCTAAATCACTTGCGTTGCATGGATTTGAAGCTAATCCTTCTACTTCGCATTGATTTGATGCTAAATAAAGTTTATCGCATGGATTTTGAAGCTAACTCGTTTGATCGTCTGCATTTGAAGCTATATCACTTATATCCCAAGTGTTTGAAGCTAAATTATTTGTTAAGCATGGATTTGAAGCTAATCCTTCTACTTCGCATTGATTTGAAGCTAAATCAAGTTTATGGTATGGATTTTGAAGCTAACTCGTTTGATCGTCTGCATTTGAAGCTATATCTCGTATATCCCAAGTGTCTGAAGCTAAATCACTTGTTTCGCGTGGTCTTGAAGCTAACTCGTTTGATCGTCTGCATTTGAAGCTATATCACTTATATCCCAAGTGTCTGAAGCTAAATCACTTGTGTTGCATGGATTTGAAGCTAATCCTTCTACTTCGCATTGATTTGAAGCTAAATCAAGTTTATCGCATGGATTTTGAAGCTATCTCGTTTGATCGTCTGCATTTGATGCCATATCACTTATATCCCAAGTGTTTGTAGCTAAATCATTTTTTAAGCATGGATTTGAAGGTAAACCTTCTACATCGCATTGATTTGAAACTAAATCATGTGATTCGCATAGATATGAAGCTAACTCGTTTGTTTCGTCTGCATTTGAATCTGTATCATTTATACCGCAAGTATCTGAAACTAAATCATTTGTTTCGCATGGATTTGAAGCTAATCCTTCTACATCGCATTGATTTGAAGCTAAATCAAGTTTATCGCATGGATTTTGAAGCTAACTCGTTTGATCGTCTGCATTTGAAGCTATATCACTTATATCCCAAGTGTTTGAAGCTAAATTATTTGTTAAGCATGGATTTGAAGGTAAACCTTCTACATCGCATTGATTTGAAGCTAAATCATGAGTTTCGCATGGATTATAAGCTAACTCGTTTGTTTCTCCTACATTTGAAGCTATATCACTTATATCGCAAGTATCCGATGCTAAATCATTTGTTTCGCATGGATTTGAAGCTAAACCTTCTACATCGCATTGATTTTCAGCTAAATCAAGTGCTTGGCATGGATTTGAAGATAACTCGTTTGTTTCTTCTGCATTTGAAGCTATATCACTTATATCGCAAGTGTCTGAAGCTAAATCACTTGTTTCGCGTGGACTTGAAGCTAACTCGTTTGATCGTCTGCATTTGAAGATATATCACTTATATCCCAAGTGTCTGTAGCTAAATCACTTGTGTTGCATGGATTTGAAGCTAATCCTTCTACTTCGCATTGATTTGATGCTAAATCAAGTTTATCGCATGGATTTTGAAGCTAACTCGTTTGATCGTCTGCATTTGAAGCTATATCACTTATATCCCAAGTGTTTGAAGCTAAATTATTTGTTAAGCATGGATTTGAAGCTAATCCTTCTACTTCGCATTGATTTGAAGCTAAATCAAGTTTATGGTATGTATTTTGAAGCTAACTCGTTTGATCGTCTGCATTTGAAGCTATATCTCGTATATCCCAAGTGTCTGAAGCTAAATCACTTGTTTCGCGTGGTCTTGAAGCTAACTCGTTTGATCGTCTGCATTTGAAGCTATATCACTTATATCCCAAGTGTCTGAAGCTAAATCATTTGTTTCGCATGGATTTGAAGCTACACCTTCTACATCGCATTGATTTTCAGCTAAATCAAGTGCATGGCATGGATTTGAAGATAACTCGTTTGTTAGGCCTGCATTTGAAGCTATATCATTTATATCGCAAGTATTTGAAGCTAAATCATTTGTGTTGCATGGAATTGAAGCTAATCCTTCTACTTCGCATTGATTTGAAGCTAAATCAAGTTTATGGTATGGATTTTGAAGCTAACTCGTTTGATCGTCTGCATTTGAAGCTATATCTCGTATATCCCAAGTGTCTGAAGCTAAATCACTTGTTTCGCGTGGTCTTGAAGCTAACTCGTTTGATCGTCTGCATTTGAAGCTATATCACTTATATCCCAAGTGTCTGAAGCTAAATCACTTGTGTTGCATGGATTTGAAGCTAATCCTTCTACTTCGCATTGATTTGAAGCTAAATCAAGTTTATCGCATGGATTTTGAAGCTATCTCGTTTGATCGTCTGCATTTGATGCCATATCACTTATATCCCAAGTGTTTGTAGCTAAATCATTTTTTAAGCATGGATTTGAAGGTAAACCTTCTACATCGCATTGATTTGAAGCTAAATCATGAGTTTCGCATGGATTATAAGCTAACTCGTTTGTTTCTCCTACATTTGAAGCTATATCACTTATATCGCAAGTATCCGATGCTAAATCATTTGTTTCGCATGGATTTGAAGCTAAACCTTCTACATCGCATTGATTTTCAGCTAAATCAAGTGCTTGGCATGGATTTGAAGATAACTCGTTTGTTTCTTCTGCATTTGAAGCTATATCACTTATATCCCAAGTGTCTGTAGCTAAATCACTTGTGTTGCATGGATTTGAAGCTAATCCTTCTACTTCGCATTGATTTGATGCTAAATAAAGTTTATCGTATGGATTTTGAAGCTAACTCGTTTGATCGTCTGCATTTGAAGCTATATCACTTATATCCCAAGTGTTTGAAGCTAAATTATTTGTTAAGCATGGATTTGAAGCTAATCCTTCTACTTCGCATTGATTTGAAGCTAAATCAAGTTTATGGTATGGATTTTGAAGCTAACTCGTTTGATCGTCTGCATTTGAAGCTATATCTCGTATATCCCAAGTGTCTGAAGCTAAATCACTTGTTTCGCGTGGTCTTGAAGCTAACTCGTTTGATCGTCTGCATTTGAAGCTATATCACTTATATCCCAAGTGTCTGAAGCTAAATCACTTGTGTTGCATGGATTTGAAGCTAATCCTTCTACTTCGCATTGATTTGAAGCTAAATCAAGTTTATCGCATGGATTTTGAAGCTATCTCGTTTGATCGTCTGCATTTGATGCCATATCACTTATATCCCAAGTGTTTGTAGCTAAATCATTTTTTAAGCATGGATTTGAAGGTAAACCTTCTACATCGCATTGATTTGAAACTAAATCATGTGATTCGCATAGATATGAAGCTAACTCGTTTGTTTCGTCTGCATTTGAATCTGTATCATTTATACCGCAAGTATCTGAAACTAAATCATTTGTTTCGCATGGATTTGAAGCTAATCCTTCTACATCGCATTGATTTGAAGCTAAATCAAGTTTATCGCATGGATTTTGATGCTAACTCGTTTGATCGTCTGCATTTGAAGCTATATCACTTATATCCCAAGTGTTTGAAGCTAAATTATTTGTTAAGCATGGATTTGAAGGTAAACCTTCTACATCGCATTGATTTGAAGCTAAATCATGAGTTTCGCATGGATTATAAGCTAACTCGTTTGTTTCTCCTACATTTGAAGCTATATCACTTATATCGCAAGTATCCGATGCTAAATCATTTGTTTCGCATGGATTTGAAGCTAAACCTTCTACATCGCATTGATTTTCAGCTAAATCAAGTGCTTGGCATGGATTTGAAGATAACTCGTTTGTTTCTTCTGCATTTGAAGCTATATCACTTATATCGCAAGTGTCTGAAGCTAAATCACTTGTTTCGCGTGGACTTGAAGCTAACTCGTTTGATCGTCTGCATTTGAAGATATATCACTTATATCCCAAGTGTCTGTAGCTAAATCACTTGTGTTGCATGGATTTGAAGCTAATCCTTCTACTTCGCATTGATTTGATGCTAAATCAAGTTTATCGCATGGATTTTGAAGCTAACTCGTTTGATCGTCTGCATTTGAAGCTATATCACTTATATCCCAAGTGTTTGAAGCTAAATTATTTGTTAAGCATGGATTTGAAGCTAATCCTTCTACTTCGCATTGATTTGAAGCTAAATCAAGTTTATGGTATGGATTTTGAAGCTAACTCGTTTGATCGTCTGCATTTGAAGCTATATCTCGTATATCCCAAGTGTCTGAAGCTAAATCACTTGTTTCGCGTGGTCTTAAAGCTAACTCGTTTGATCGTCTGCATTTGAAGCCATATCACTTATATCCCAAGTGTTTGAAGCTAAATCATTTTTTAAGCATGGATTTGAAGGTAAACCTTCTACATCGCATTGATTTGAAACTAAATCATGTGTTTCGCATAGATATGAAGCTAACTCGTTTGTTTCGTCTGCGTTTGAATCTGTATCATTTATACTGCAAGTATCTGAAACTAAATCATTTGTGTTGCATGGATTTGAAGCTCATCCTTCTACTTCGCATTGTTTTGAAGCTAAATCAAGTTTATCGCATGGATTTTGAGGCTAACTCGTTTGATCTTCTGCATTTGAAGCTATATCACTTATATCCCAAGTGTTTGAAGCTAAATTATTTGTTAAGCATGGATTTGAAGGTAAACCTACTACATCGCATTGATTTGAAGCTAAATCATGAGTTTCGCATGGATTACAAGCTAACACGTTTGTTTCGCCTGTATTTGAAGCCATATCACTTATATCCCAAGTGTTTGAAGCTAAATCATTTTTTAAGCATGGATTTGAAGGTAAACCTTCTACATCGCATTGATTTGAAGCTAAATCATGTGTTTCGCATAGATATGAAGCTAACACGTTTGTTTCGTCTGCATTTGAACCTGTATCATTTATACCGCAAGTATCTGAAACTAAATCATTTGTTTCGCATGGATTTGAAGCTAATCCTTCTACTTCGCATTGATTCTAAGCTAAATCAAGTTTATGGCATGGATTTTGAAGGTAACTCGTTTGATTTCTGCATTTGAAGCTATATCTCGTATATCCCAAGTGTTTGAAGCTAAATCATTTGTTGTGCATGGATTTGAAGGTAAACCTTCTACATCGCATTGATTTGAAGCTAAATGATGAGTTTCGCATGGATTAGAAGATAACTCGTTTGTTAGGCCTGCATTTGAAGCTATATCATTTATATCGCAAGTATTTGAAGCTAAATCATTTGTGTTGCATGGATTTGAAGCTAATCCTTCTACTTCGCATTAATTTGAAGCTAAATCAAGTTTATCGCATGGATTTTGAAGCTAACTCGTTTGATCGTCTGCATTTGAACCTATATCACATATATCCCAAGTGTTTGAAGCTAAATTATTTGTTAAGCATAGATTTGAAGGTAAACCTTCCACATCGCATTGATTTGAAGCTAAATCATGTGTTTCGCATGGATTATAAGCTAACTCGTTTGTTTCTCCTGCATTTGAAGCTATATCACTTATATCGCAAGTATCTGATGCTAAATCATTTGTTTCGCATGGATTTGAAGCTAAACCTTCTACATCGCATCGATTTTCATATAAATCAAGTGCTTGGCATGGATTTGAAGATAACTCGTTTGTTTCTTCTGCATTTGAAGCTATATCACTTATATCGCAAGTGTCTGAAGCTAAATCACTTGTTTCGCGTGCACTTGAAGCCAACTCGTTTGATCGTCTGCATTTGAAGCTATATCACTTATATCCCAAGTGTCTGAAGCTAAATCACTTGTGTTGCATGGATTTGAAGCTAATCCTTCTACTTCGCATTGATTTGAAGCTAAATCAAGTTTATCGCATGGATTTTGAAGCTAACTCGTTTGATCGTATGCATTTCAACCTATATCACTTATATCCCAAGTGTTTGAAGCTAAATTATTTGTTAAGCATGGATTTGAAGGTAAACCTTCTACATCGCATTGATTTGAAGCTAAATCATGAGTTTCGCATGGATTAGAAGCTAACTCGTTTGTTTCGCCTGCATTTGAAGCTATATCATTTATATCGCAAGTATTTGAAGCTAAATCATTTGCGTTCCACGGATTTGAAGCTAATCCTTCTACTTCGCATTTATTTGAAGCTAAATCAAGTTTATCGCATGGATTTTGAGGCTAACTCGTTTGATCTTCTGCATTTGAAGCTATATCACTTACATCCCAAGTGTTTGAAGCTAAATTATTTGTTAAGCATGGATTTGAAGGTAAACCTACTACATCGCATTGATTTGAAGCTAAATCATGAGTTTCGCATGGATTACAAGCTAACACGTTTGTTTCGACTGTATTTGAAGCCATATCACTTATATCCCAAGTGTTTGAAGCTAAATCATTTTTTAAGCATGGATTTGAAGGTAAACCTCCTACATCGCATTGATTTGAAGCTAAATCATGTGTTTCGCATGGATTTTGAAGCTAACTCGTTTGATCGTCTGCATTTGAAGCTATATCACGTATATCCCAAGTGTTTGGAGCTAAATCAATTGTTAAGCATGGATTTGAAGGTAAACCTTCTACATCGCATTGATTTGAAGCTAAATCATGAGTTTCGCATGGATTACAAGCTAACACGTTTGTTTCGCCTGCATTTGAAGCTATATCATTTATATCGCAAGTATCTGAAGCTAAATCATTGGTTAAGCATGGATTTGAAGGTAAACCTTCTACATCGCATTGATTTGTAGCTAAATCAAGTTTATCGCATGGATTTTGAAGCTAACTCGTTTGATCGTCTGCATTTGAAGCCATATCACTTATATCCCAAGTGTTTGAAGCTAAATCATTTTTTAAGCATGGATTTGAAGGTAAACCTTCTACATCGCATTGATTTGAAACTAAATCATGTGTTTCGCATAGATATGAAGCTAACATGTTTGTTTCGTCTGCATTTGAATCTGTATCATTTATACCGCAAGTATCTGAAACTAAATCATTTGTTTCGCATGGATTTGAAGCTAATCCTTCTACTTCGCATTGATTCTAAGCTAAATCAAGTTTATGGCATGGATTTTGAAGGTAACTCGTTTGATCGTCTGCATTTGAAGCTATATCTCGTATATCGCAAGTGTTTGAAGCTAAATCATTTGTTGTGCATGGATTTGAAGGTACACCTTCTACATCGCATTGATTTGAAGCTAAATGATGAGTTTCGCATGGATTAGAAGATAACTCGTTTGTTAGGCCTGCATTTGAAGCTATATCATTTATATCGCAAGAATTTGAAGCTAAATCATTTGTGTTGCATGGATTTGAAGCCAATCCTTCTACTTCGCATTGATTTGAAGCTAAATCAAGTTTATCGCATGGATTTTGAAGCTAACTCGTTTGATCGTCTGCATTTGAAGCTATATCACTTATATCCCAATTGTTTGAAGCTAAATTATTTGTTAAGCATAGATTTGAAGGTAAACCTTCTACATCGCATTGATTTGAAGCTAAATCATGAGTTTCGCATGGATTATAAGCTAACTCGTTTGTTTCTCCTGCATTTGAAGCTATATCACTTATATCGCAAGTATCTGATGCTAAATCATTTGTTTCGCATGGATTCGAAGCTAAACCTTCTACATCGCATCGATTTTCAGATAAATCAAGTGCTTGGCATGGATTTGAAGATAACTCGTTTGTTTCTTCTGCATTTGAAGCTATATCACTTATATCGCAAGTGTCTGAAGCTAAATCACTTGTTTCGCGCGGACTTGAAGCTAACTCGTTTGATCGTCTGCATTTGAAGCTATATCACTTATATCCCAAGTGTCTGAAGCTAAATCACTTGTGTTGCATGGATTTGAAGCTAATCCTTCTACTTCGCATTGATTTGAAGCTAAATCAAGTTTATCGCATGGATTTTGAAGCTAACTCGTTTGATGGTCTGCATTTGAAGCTATATCACGTATATCCCAAGTGTTTGAAGCTAAATCATTTGCTAAGCATGGATTTGAAGGTAAACCTTCTACATCGCATTGATTTGAAGCTAAATCATGAGTTTCGCATGGATTACAAGCTAACACGTTTGTTTCGCCTGCATTTGAAGCTATATCACGTATATCCCAAGTGTTTGAAGCTAAATCATTTGTTAAGCATGGATTTGAAGGAAAACCTTCTACATCGCATTGATTTGAAGCTAAATCATGAGTTTCGCATGGATTACAAGCTAACACGTTTGTTTCGCCTACATTTGAAGCTATATCATTTATATCGCAAGTATTTGAAGCTAAATCATTTGTGTTGCATGGATTTGAAGCTCATCCTTCTACTTCGCACTGATTTCAAGCTAAATCAAGTTTATCGCATGGATTTTGAGGCTAACTCGTTTGATCGTCTGCATTTGAAGCTATATCACATATATCCCAAGTGTTTGAAGCTAAATTATTTATTAAGCATGGATTTGAAGGTAAACATTCTACATCGCATCGATTTGAAGCTAAATCATGAGTTTCGCATGGATTAGAAGCTAACTCGTTTGTTTCGCCTACATTTGAAGCTATATCATTTATATCGCAAGTATTTGAAGCTAAATCATTTGTGTTACATGGATTTGAAGCTCATCCTTCTACTTCGCATTGATTTCAAGCTAAATCAAGTTTATCGCATGGATTTTGAAGCTAACTCGTTTGATCGTCTGCATTTGAAGCTATATCACTTATATCCCAAGTGTTTGAAGCTAAATTATTTGTTAAGCATGGATTTGAAGGTAAACCTTCTACATCGCATTGATTTGAAGCTAAATCATGAGTTTCGCATGGATTAGAAGTTAACACGTTTGTTTCGCCTGCATTTGAAGCTATATCATTTATATCGCAAGTATTTGAAGCTAGATCATTTGGGTTGCATGGATTTTAAGCTAATCCTTCTACTTCGCATTGATTTGAAGCTAAATCAAGCTTATCGCATGGATTTTGAAGCTAACTCGTTTGATCGTCTGCATTTGAAGCTATATCACGTATATCCCAAGTGTTTGAAGCTAAATCATTTGTTAAGCATGGATTTGGAGGTAAACCTCCTACATCGCATTGATTTGAAGCTAAATCATGAGTTTCGCATGGATTAGAAGCTAACACGTTTGTTTCGCCTGCATTTGAAGCTATATCATTTATATCGCAAGTATTTGAAGCTAAATCATTTGTTAAGCATGGATTTGAAGGTAAACCTTCTACATCGCATTGATTTGAAGCTAAATCATGAGTTTCGCATGGATTAGAAGCTAACTCGTTTGTTAGGCCTGCATTTGAAGCTATATCATTTATATCGCAAGTATTTGAAGCTAAATCATTTGTGTTGCATGGATTTGAAGCTCATCCTTCTACTTCGCATTGATTTCAAGCTAAATCAAGTTTATCGCATGGATTTTGAGGCTAACTCGTTTGATCGTCTGCATTTGAAGCTATATCACTTATATCCCAAGTGTTTGAAGCTAAATTATTTATTATGCATGGATTTGAAGGTAAACATTCTACATCGCATCGATTTGAAGCTAAATCATGAGTTTCGCATGGATTAGAAGCTAACTCGTTTGTTTCGCCTACATTTGAAGCTATATCATTTATATCGCAAGTATTTGAAGCTAAATCATTTGTGTTACATGGATTTGAAGCTCATCCTTCTACTTCGCATTGATTTGAAGCTAAATCAAGTTTATCGCATGGATTTTGAAGCTAACTCGTTTGATCGTCTGCATTTGAAGCTATATCACTTATATCCCAAGTGTTTGAAGCTAAATCATTTGTGTTGCATGGATTTGAAGCTCATCCTTCTACTTCGCACTGATTTCAAGCTAAATCAAGTTTATCGCATGGATTTTGAGGCTAACTCGTTTAATCGTCTGCATTTGAAGCTATATCACTTATATCCCAAGTGTTTGAAGCTAAATTATTTATTAAGCATGGATTTGAAGGTAAACATTCTACATCGCATCGATTTGAAGCTAAATCATGAGTTTCGCATGGATTAGAAGCTAACTCGTTTGTTTCGCCTACATTTAAAGCTATATCATTTATATCGCAAGTAATTGAAGCTAAATCATTTGTGTTACATGGATTTGAAGCTCATCCTTCTACTTCGCATTGATTTCAAGCTAAATCAAGTTTATCGCATGGATTTTGAAGCTAACTCGTTTGATCGTCTGCATTTGAAGCTATATCACTTATATCCCAAGTGTTTGAAGCTAAATTATTTGTTAAGCATGGATTTGAAGGTAAACCTTCTACATCGCATTGATTTGAAGCTAAATCATGAGTTTCGCATGGATTAGAAGTTAACACGTTTGTTTCGCCTGCATTTGAAGCTATATCATTTATATCGCAAGTATTTGAAGCTAGATCATTTGTGTTGCATGGATTTTAAGCTAATCCTTCTACTTCGCATTGATTTGAAGCTAAATCAAGCTTATCGCATGGATTTTGAAGCTAACTCGTTTGATCGTCTGCATTTGAAGCTATATCACGTATATCCCAAGTGTTTGAAGCTAAATCATTTGTTAAGCATGGATTTGGAGGTAAACCTCCTACATCGCATTGATTTGAAGCTAAATCATGAGTTTCGCATGGATTAGAAGCTAACACGTTTGTTTCGCCTGCATTTGAAGCTATATCATTTATATCGCAAGTATTTGAAGCTAAATCATTTGTTAAGCATGGATTTGAAGGTAAACCTTCTACATCGCATTGATTTGAAGCTAAATCATGAGTTTCGCATGGATTAGAAGCTAACTCGTTTGTTAGGCCTGCATTTGAAGCTATATCATTTATATCGCAAGTATTTGAAGCTAAATCATTTGTGTTGCATGGATTTGAAGCTCATCCTTCTACTTCGCATTGATTTCAAGCTAAATCAAGTTTATCGCATGGATTTTGAGGCTAACTCGTTTGATCGTCTGCATTTGAAGCTATATCACTTATATCCCAAGTGTTTGAAGCTAAATTATTTATTATGCATGGATTTGAAGGTAAACATTCTACATCGCATCGATTTGAAGCTAAATCATGAGTTTCGCATGGATTAGAAGCTAACTCGTTTGTTTCGCCTACATTTGAAGCTATATCATTTATATCGCAAGTATTTGAAGCTAAATCATTTGTGTTACATGGATTTGAAGCTCATCCTTCTACTTCGCATTGATTTGAAGCTAAATCAAGTTTATCGCATGGATTTTGAAGCTAACTCGTTTGATCGTCTGCATTTGAAGCTATATCACTTATATCCCAAGTGTTTGAAGCTAAATTATTTGTTAAGCATGGATTTGAAGGTAAACCTTCTACATCGCATTGATTTGAAGCTAAATCATGAGTTTCGCATGGATTAGAAGCTAACACGTTTGTTTCGCCTGCATTTGAAGCTATATCATTTATATCGCAAGTATTTGAAGCTAGATCATTTGTGTTGCATGGATTTTAAGCTAATCCTTCTACTTCGCATTGATTTGAAGCTAAATCATGAGTTCCGCATGGATTAGAAGATAACTCGTTTGTTAGGCCTGCATTTGAAGCTATATCATTTATATCGCAAGTATTTGAAGCTAAATCATTTGTGTTGCATGGATTTGAAGCTAATCCTTCTACTTCGCATTGATTTGAAGCTAAATCAAGTTTATCGCATGGATTTTGAGCTAACTCGTTTGATCGTCTGCATTTGAAGCTATATCACTTATATCCCAAGTGTTTGAAGCTAAATCATTTGTTAAGCATGGATTTGAAGGTAAACCTTCTACATCGCATTGATTTGAAGCTAAGTCATGAGTTGCGCATGGACTACAAGCTAACACGTTTGTTTCGCCTGCATTTGAAGCTATATCACGTATATCGCAAGTCTTTGAAGCTAAATCATTTGTTAAGCATGGATTTGAAGGAAAACCTTCTACATCGCATTGATTTGAAGCTAAATCATGAGTTTTCGCATGGATTACAAGCTAACACGTTTGTTTCGCCTACATTTGAAGCTATATCATTTATATCGCAAGTATTTGAAGCTAAATCATTTGTGTTGCATGGATTGAAGCTCATCCTTCTACTTCGCATTGATTTCAAGCTAAATCAAGTTTATCGCATGGATTTTGAGGCTAACTCGTTTGACCGTCTGCATTTGAAGCTATATCACTTATATGCCAAGTGTTTGAAGCTAAATTATTTGTTAAGCATTGATTTGAAGGTAAACCTTCTACATCGCATTGATTTGAAGCTAAATCATGAGTTTCGCATGGATTTGAAACTAACTCGTTTGATTCGCCTGCATTTGAAGCTATATCATTTATATCGCAAGTATTTGAAGCTAAATCATTTGTGTTGCATGGATTTGAAGCTAATCCTTCTACTTCGCATTGATTTGAAGCTAAATCAAGTTTATCGCATGGATTTTGTGGCTAACTTGTTTGATCGTCTGTATTTGAAGCTATATCATTTATATCGCAAGTATTTGAAGCTAAATCATTTTTTAAGCATGGATTTGAAGGTAAACCTTCTACATCGCATTGATTTGAAGCTAAATCATGAGTTTCGCATGGATTAGAAGCTAACACATTTGTTTCGCCTGCATTTGAAGCTATATCATTTATATCGCAAGTATTTGAAGCTAAATCATTTGTGTTGCATGGATTTTAAGACAATCCTTTTACTTCGCATTGATTTGAAGCTAAATCAAGTTTATCGCATGAATTTTGATGCTAACTCGTTTGATCGTCTGCCTTTGAAGCTATATCACTTATATCCCAAGTGTTTGAAGCTAAATTATTTGTTAGGCATGGATTTGAAGGTAAACCTCCTACATCGCATTGATTTGAAGCTAAATCACTTGCTTCGCGTGGACTTGAAGCTAACTCGTTGATCGTCTGCATTTGAAGCTATATCACTTATATCCCAAGTGTCTGAAGCTAAATCATTTGTTGTGCATGGATTTGAAGGTAAACCTTCTACATCGCATTGATTTGAAGCTAAATCATGAGTTTCGCATGGATTAGTAGCTAACTCGTTTGTTAGGCCTGCATTTGAAGCTATATCATTTATATCGCAAGTATTTGAAGCTAAATCATTTGTGTTGCATGGATTTGAAGCTAATCCTTCTACTACGCATGGATTTGAAGCTAAATCAAGTTTATCGCATGGATTTTGAAGCTAACTCGTTTGATCGTCTGCATTTGAAGCTATATTACTTATATGCCAAGTGTTTCAAGCTAAATTATTTGTTAAGCATTGATTTGAAGATAAACCTTCTACATCGCATTGATCTGCAGCTAAATCATGATTTTCGCATGGATTAGAAGCTAACTCGTTTGATTCGCCTGCATTTGAAGCTATATCATTTATATCGCAAGTATTTGAAGCTAAATCATTTGTGTTGCATGGACTTGAAGCTAATCCTTCTACTACGCATTGATTTGAAGCTAAATCATGAGTTTCGCATGGATTACAAGCTAACACGTTTGTTTCGCCTACATTTGAAGCTATATCATTTATATCGCAAGTATTTGAAGCTAAATCATTTGTTAAGCATGGATTTGAAGGTAAACCTTCTACTTCGCATTGATTTCAAGCTAAATCAAGTTTATCGCATGGATTTTGAAGCTAACTCGTTTGATCGTCTGCATTTGAAGCTATATCACGTATATCCCAAGTGTTTGAAGCTAAATCATTTGTTAAGCATGGATTTGAAGGTAAACCTTCTACATCGCATTGATTTGAAGCTAAGTCATGAGTTGCGCATGGACTACAAGCTAACACGTTTGATTCGCCTGCATTTGAAGCTATATCACGTATATCCCAAGTGTTTGAAGCTAAATCATTTGTTAAGCATGGATTTGAAGGTAAACCTTCTACATCGCATTGATTTGAAGCTAAATCATGAGTTTCGCATGGATTACAAGCTAACACGTTTGTTTCGCCTACATTTGAAGCTATATCATTTATATCGCAAGTATTTGAAGCTAAATCATTTGTGTTGCATGGATTTGAAGCTCATCCTTCTACTTCGCATTGATTTCAAGCTAAATCAAGTTTATCGCATGGATTTTGAGGCTAACTCGTTTGATCGTCTGCATTTGAAGCTATATCACTTATATGCCAAGTGTTTGAAGCTAAATTATTTGTTAAGCATTGATTTGAAGGTAAACCTTCTACATCGCATTGATTTGAAGCTAAATCATGAGTTTCGCATGGATTTGAAACTAACTCGTTTGATTCGCCTGCATTTGAAGCTATATCATTTATATCGCAAGTATTTGAAGCTAAATCATTTGTGTTGCATGGATTTGAAGCTAATCCTTCTACTTCGAATTGATTTGAAGCTAAATCAAGTTTATCGCATGGATTTTGTGGCTAACTTGTTTGATCGTCTGCATTTGAAGCTATATCATTTATATCGCAAGTATTTGAAGCTAAATCGTTTTTTAAGCATGGATTTGAAGGTAAGCCTTCTACATCGCATTGATTTGAAGCTAAATCATGAGTTTCGCATGGATTAGAAGCTAACACATTTGTTTCGCCTGCATTTGAAGCTATATCATTTATATCGCAAGTATTTGAAGCTAAATCATTTGTGTTGCATGGATTTTAAGACAATCCTTTTACTTCGCATTGATTTGAAGCTAAATCAAGTTTATCGCATGAATTTTGAAGCTAACTCGTTTGATCGTCTGCCTTTGAAGCTATATCACTTATGTCCCAAGTGTTTGAAGCTAAATTATTTGTTAGGCATGGATTTGAAGGTAAACCTCCTACATCGCATTGATTTGAAGCTACATCACTTGCTTCGCGTGGACTTGAAGCTAACTCGTTTGATAGTCTGCATTTGAAGCTGTATCACTTATATCCCAAGTGTCTGAAGCTAAATCATTTGTTGTGCATGGATTTGAAGGTAAACCTTCTACATCGCATTGATTTGAAGCTAAATCATGAGTTTCGCATGGATTAGTAGCTAACTCGTTTGTTAGGCCTGCATTTGAAGCTATATCATTTATATCGCAAGTATTTGAAGCTAAATCATTTGTGTTGCATGGATTTGAAGCTAATCCTTCTACTACGCATGGATTTGAAGCTAAATCAAGTTTATCGCATGGATTTTGAAGCTAACTCGTTTGATCGTCTGCATTTGAAGCTATATTACTTATATGCCAAGTGTTTCAAGCTAAATTATTTGTTAAGCATGGATTTGAAGCTAATCCTTCTACTACGCATGGATTTGAAGCTAAATCATGAGTTTCGCATGGATTAGAAGCTAACACGTTTCTTTCGCCTGCATTTGAAGCTATATCATTTATATCGCAAGTATTTGAAGCTAAATCATTTGTTTCGCATGGATTTGAAGCTAAGCCTACTACTACGCATGGATTTGAAGCTAAATCAAGTTTATCGCATGGATTTTGAAGCTATATTACTTATATGCCAAGTGCTTGAAGCTAAATTATTTGTTAAGCATTGATTTGAAGGTAAACCTTCTACATCGCATTGATTTGAAGCTAAATCATGAGTTTCGCATGGATTAGAGCAAACTCGTTTGATTCGCCTGCATTTGAAGCTGTATCATTTATACCGCAAGTATCTGAACCTAAATCATTTGTTTCGCATGGATTTGAAGCTAAGCCTACTACTACGCATGGATTTGAAGCTAAATCAAGTTTATCGCATGGATTTTGAAGCTAACTCGTTTAATCGTCTGTATTTGAAGCTATATCACTTATATGCCAAGTGTTTGGAGCTAAATTATTTGTTAAGCATTGATTTGAAGGTAAACCTTCTACATCGCATTGATTTGAAGCTAAATCATGAGTTTCGCATGGATTACAAGCTATCACGTTTGTTTCGCCTGCATTTGAAGCTATATCACTTATATCGCAAGTATCTGATGCTAAATCATTTGTTTCGCATGGATTTGAAGCTAAACCTTCTACATCGCATTGATTTTCAGCTAAATTAAGTGCTTGGCATGGATTTGAAGATAACTCGTTTGTTTCTTCTGCATTTGAAGCTATATCACTTATATCGCAAGTGTTTGAAGCTAAATCACTTGTTTCGCGTGGACTTGAAGCTAACTCGTTTGATCGTCCGCATTTGAAGCTATATCACTTATATCCCAAGTGTTTGAAGCTAAATTATTTGTTAAGCATGGATTTGAAGGTAAACCTTCTACATCGCATTTATTTGAAGCTAAATCATGAGTTTCGCATGGATTAGAAGCTAACTCGTTTGTTTCGCGTACATTTGAAGCTATATCATTTATATCGCAAGTATTTGAAGCTAAATCATTTGTGTTGCATGGATTTGAAGCTCACCCTTCTACTTCGTATTGATTTGAAGCTAAATGAAGTTTATCGCATGGATTTTGAGGCTAACTCGTTTGATCTTCTGCATTTGAAGCTATATCACTTATATCCCAAGTGTTTGAAGCTAAATTATTTGCTAAGCATGGATTTCAAGGTAAACCTTCTACATCGCATTGATTTGAAGCTAAATCACTTGTTTCGCGTGGACTTGAAGCTAACTCGTTTGATCGTCTGCATTTGAAGCTATATCACTTATATCCCAAGTGTCTGAAGCTAAATCACTTGTGTTGCATGGATTTGAAGCTAATCCTTCTACTTCGCATTGATTTGAAGCTAAATTAAGTTTATCGTATGGATTTTGAAGTTAACTCGTTTGATCGTCTGCATTTCAAGCTATATCACTTATATCCCAAGTGTTTGAAGCTAAATTATTTGTTAAGCATGGATTTGAAGGTAAACCTTCTACATCGCATTGATTTGAAGCTAAATCATGAGCTTCGCATGGATTAGAAGCTAACTCGTTTGTTTGGCCTGCATTTGAAGCTATATCATTTATATCGCAAGTATTTGAAGCTAAATCATTTGCGTTCCACGGATTTGAAGCTAATCCTTCTACTTCGCATTGATTTGAAGCTAAATCAAGTTTATCGCATGGATTTTGAAGCTAACTCGTTTGATCGTCTGCATTTGAAGCTATATCACGTATATCCCAAGTGTTTGAAGCTAAATCATTTGTTAAGCATGGATTTGAAGGTAAACATTCTACATCGCATTGATTTGAAGCTAAATCATGAGTTTCGCATGGATTACAAGCTAACACGTTTGTTTCGCCTGCATTTGAAGCTATATCACGTATATCCCAAGTGTTTGAAGCTAAATCATTTGTTAAGCATGGATTTGAAGGTAAACCTTCTACATCGCATTGATTTGAAGCTAAATCATGAGTTTCGCATGGATTACAAGCTAACACGTTTGTTTCGCCTGCATTTGAAGCTATATCACTTATATCGCAAGTATCTGATGCTAAATCATTTGTTTCGCATGGATTTGAAGCTAAACCTTCTACATCGCATTGATTTTCAGCTAAATTAAGTGCTTGGCATGGATTTGAAGATAACTCGTTTGTTTCTTCTGCATTTGAAGCTATATCACTTATATCGCAAGTGTTTGAAGCTAAATCACTTGTTTCGCGTGGACTTGAAGCTAACTCGTTTGATCGTCTGCATTTCAAGCTATATCACTTATATCCCAAGTGTCTGAAGCTAAATCACTTGTGTTGCATGGATTTGAAGCTAATCCTTCTACTTCGCATTGATTTGATGCTAAATCAAGTTTATCGCATGGATTTTGAAGCTAACTCGTTTGATCGTCTGTATTTGAAGCTATATCACTTATATCCCAAGTGTTTGAAGCTAAATTATTTGTTAAGCATGGATTTGAAGGTAAACCTTCTACATCGCATTTATTTGAAGCTAAATCATGAGTTTCGCATGGATTAGAAGCTAACTCGTTTGTTTCGCGTACATTTGAAGCTATATCATTTATATCGCAAGTATTTGAAGCTAAATCATTTGTGTTGCATGGATTTGAAGCTCACCCTTCTACTTCGTATTGATTTGAAGCTAAATCAAGTTTATCGCATGGATTTTGAGGCTAACTCGTTTGATCTTCTGCATTTGAAGCTATATCACTTATATCCCAAGTGTTTGAAGCTAAATTATTTGTTAAGCATGGATTTGAAGGTAAACCTTCTACATCGCATTGATTTGAAGCTAAATCATGAGCTCCGCATGGATTAGAAGCTAACTCGTTTGTTTCGCCTGCATTTGAAGCTATATCATTCATATCGCAAGTATTTGAAGCTAAATCATTTGCGTTCCACGGATTTGAAGCTAATCCTTCTACTTCGCATTGATTTGAAGCTAAATCAAGTTTATCGCATGGATTTTGAAGCTAACTCGTTTGATCGCCTGCATTTGAAGCTATATCACGTATATCCCAAGTGTTTGAAGATAAATCATTTGTTAAGCATGGATTTGAAGGTAAACCTTCTACATCGCATTGATTTGAAGCTAAATCATGAGTTTCGCATGGATTACAAGCTAACACGTTTGTTTCGCCTACATTTGAAGCTATATCATTTATATCGCAAGTATTTGAAGCTAAATCATTTGTTAAGCATGGATTTGAAGGTAAACCTTCTACATCGCATTGATTTGAAGCTAAATCATGAGTTTCGCATGGATTAGAAGCTAACACGTTTGTTTCGCCTGCATTTGAAGCTATATCATTTATATCGCAAGTATTTGAAGCTAGATCATTTGTGTTGCATGGATTTTAAGCTAATCCTTCTACTTCGCATTGATTTGAAGCTAAATCAAGTTTATCGCATGGATTTTGAAGCTAACTCGTTTGATCGTCTGCATTTGAAGCTATATCACGTATATCCCAAGTGTTTGAAGCTAAATCATTTGTTAAGCATGGATTTGAAGGTAAACCTTCTACATCGCATTGATTTGAAGCTAAATCATGAGTTTCGCATGGATTACAAGCTAACACGTTTGTTTCGCCTGCATTTGAAGCTATATCACTTATATCGCAAGTATTTGAAGCTAAATCATTTGTTAAGCATGGATTTGAAGGTAAACCTTCTACATCGCATTGATCTGAAGCTAAATGAAGTTTATCGCATGGATTTTGAAGCTAACTCGTTTGATCGTCTGCATTTGAAGCCATATCACTTATATCCCAAGTGTCTGAAGCTAAATCATTTGTGTTGCATGGATTTGAAGCTAATCCATCTACTTCGCATTGATTTGAAGCTAAATCAAGTTTATCGCATGGATTTTGAAGCTAATTCGTTTGATCGTCTGCATTTGAAGCTATATCACTTATATCCCAAGTGTTTGAAGCTAAATTATTTGTTAAGCATGGATTTGAAGGTAAACCTTCTACATCGCATTGATTTGAAGCTAAATCATGAGTTCCGCATGGATTAGAAGATAACTCGTTTGTTAGGCCTGCATTTGAAGCTATATCATTTATATCGCAAGTATTTGAAGCTAAATCATTTGTGTTGCATGGATTTGAAGCTAATCCTTCTACTTCGCATTGATTTGAAGCTAAATCAAGTTTATCGCATGGATTTTGAAGCTAACTCGTTTGATCGTCTGCATTTGAAGCTATATCACGTATATCCCAAGTGTTTGAAGCTAAATCATTTGTTAAGCATGGATTTGAAGGTAAACCTTCTACATCGCATTGATTTGAAGCTAAGTCATGAGTTGCACATGGACTACAAGCTAACACGTTTGTTTCGCCTGCATTTGAAGCTATATCACGTATATCCCAAGTGTTTGAAGCTAAATCATTTGTTAAGCATGGATTTGAAGGTAAACCTTCTACATCGCATTGATTTGAAGCTAAATCATGAGTTTCGCATGGATTAGTAGCTAACTCGTTTGTTAGGCCTGCATTTGAAGCTATATCATTTATATCGCAAGTATTTGAAGCTAAATCATTTGTGTTGCATGGATTTGAAGCTAATCCTTCTACTACGCATGGATTTGAAGCTAAATCAAGTTTATCGCATGGATTTTGAAGCTAACTCGTTTGATCGTCTGCATTTGAAGCTATATTACTTATATGCCAAGTGTTTCAAGCTAAATTATTTGTTAAGCATGGATTTGAAGCTAATCCTTCTACTACGCATGGATTTGAAGCTAAATCATGAGTTTCGCATGGATTAGAAGCTAACACGTTTCTTTCGCCTGCATTTGAAGCTATATCATTTATATCGCAAGTATTTGAAGCTAAATCATTTGTTTCGCATGGATTTGAAGCTAAGCCTACTACTACGCATGGATTTGAAGCTAAATCAAGTTTATCGCATGGATTTTGAAGCTAACTCGTTAGATCGTCTGCATTTGAAGCTATATTACTTATATGCCAAGTGCTTGAAGCTAAATTATTTGTTAAGCATTGATTTGAAGGTAAACCTTCTACATCGCATTGATTTGAAGCTAAATCATGAGTTTTGCATGGATTAGAGCAAACTCGTTTGATTCGCCTGCATTTGAAGCTGTATCATTTATACCGCAAGTATCTGAACCTAAATCATTTGTTTCGCATGGATTTGAAGCTAAGCCTACTACTACGCATGGATTTGAAGCTAAATCAAGTTTATCGCATGGATTTTGAAGCTAACTCGTTTAATCGTCTGTATTTGAAGCTATATCACTTATATGCCAAGTGTTTGGAGCTAAATTATTTGTTAAGCATTGATTTGAAGGTAAACCTTCTACATCGCATTGATTTGAAGCTAAATCATGAGTTTCGCATGGATTACAAGCTAACACGTTTGTTTCGCCTGCATTTGAAGCTATATCACTTATATCGCAAGTATCTGATGCTAAATCATTTGTTTCGCATGGATTTGAAGCTAAACCTTCTACATCGCATTGATTTTCAGCTAAATTAAGTGCTTGGCATGGATTTGAAGATAACTCGTTTGTTTCTTCTGCATTTGAAGCTATATCACTTATATCGCAAGTGTTTGAAGCTAAATCACTTGTTTCGCGTGGACTTGAAGCTAACTCGTTTGATCGTCTGCATTTCAAGCAATATCACTTATATCCCAAGTGTCTGAAGCTAAATCACTTGTGTTGCATGGATTTGAAGCTAATCCTTCTACTTCGCATTGATTTGATGCTAAATCAAGTTTATCGCATGGATTTTGAAGCTAACTCGTTTGATCGTCTGTATTTGAAGCTATATCACTTATATCCCAAGTGTTTGAAGCTAAATTATTTGTTAAGCATGGATTTGAAGGTAAACCTTCTACATCGCATTTATTTGAAGCTAAATCATGAGTTTCGCATGGATTAGAAGCTAACTCGTTTGTTTCGCGTACATTTGAAGCTATATCATTTATATCGCAAGTATTTGAAGCTAAATCATTTGTGTTGCATGGATTTGAAGCTCACCCTTCTACTTCGTATTGATTTGAAGCTAAATCAAGTTTATCGCATGGATTTTGAGGCTAACTCGTTTGATCTTCTGCATTTGAAGCTATATCACTTATATCCCAAGTGTTTGAAGCTAAATTATTTGTTAAGCATGGATTTGAAGGTAAACCTTCTACATCGCATTGATTTGAAGCTAAATCATGAGCTTCGCATGGATTAGAAGCTAACTCGTTTGTTTCGCCTGCATTTGAAGCTATATCATTTATATCGCAAGTATTTGAAGCTAAATCATTTGCGTTCCACGGATTTGAAGCTAATCCTTCTACTTCGCATTGATTTGAAGCTAAATCAAGTTTATCGCATGGATTTTGAAGCTAACTCGTTTGATCGTCTGCATTTGAAGCTATATCACGTATATCCCAAGTGTTTGAAGCTAAATCATTTGTTAAGCATGGATTTGAAGGTAAACCTTCTACATCGCATTGATTTGAAGCTAAATCATGAGTTTCGCATGGATTACAAGCTAACACGTTTGTTTCGCCTGCATTTGAAGCTATATCACGTATATCCCAAGTATTTGAAGCTAAATCATTTGTTAAGCATGGATTTGAAGGTAAACCTTCTACATCGCATTGATTTGAAGCTAAATCATGAGTTTCGCATGGATTAGAAGCTAACACGTTTGTTTCGCCTGCATTTGAAGCTATATCATTTATATCGCAAGTATTTGAAGCTAGATCATTTGTGTTGCATGGATTTTAAGCTAATCCTTCTACTTCGCATTGATTTGAAGCTAAATCAAGTTTATCGCATGGATTTTGAAGCTAACTCGTTTGATCGTCTGCATTTGAAGCTATATCACGTATATCCCAAGTGTTTGAAGCTAAATCATTTGTTAAGCATGGATTTGAAGGTAAACCTTCTACATCGCATTGATTTGAAGCTAAATCATGAGTTTCGCATGGATTACAAGCTAACACGTTTGTTTCGCCTGCATTTGAAGCTATATCACTTATATCGCAAGTATTTGAAGCTAAATCATTTGTTAAGCATGGATTTGAAGGTAAACCTTCTACATCGCATTGATCTGAAGCTAAATGAAGTTTATCGCATGGATTTTGAAGCTAACTCGTTTGATCGTCTGCATTTGAAGCCATATCACTTATATCCCAAGTGTCTGAAGCTAAATCATTTGTGTTGCATGGATTTGAAGCTAATCCTTCTACTTCGCATTGATTTGAAGCTAAATCAAGTTTATCGCATGGATTTTGAAGCTAATTCGTTTGATCGTCTGCATTTGAAGCTATATCACTTATATCCCAAGTGTTTGAAGCTAAATTATTTGTTAAGCATGGATTTGAAGGTAAACCTTCTACATCGCATTGATTTGAAGCTAAATCATGAGTTCCGCATGGATTAGAAGATAACTCGTTTGTTAGGCCTGCATTTGAAGCTATATCATTTATATCGCAAGTATTTGAAGCTAAATCATTTGTGTTGCATGGATTTGAAGCTAATCCTTCTACTTCGCATTGATTTGAAGCTAAATCAAGTTTATCGCATGGATTTTGAAGCTAACTCGTTTGATCGTCTGCATTTGAAGCTATATCACGTATATCCCAAGTGTTTGAAGCTAAATCATTTGTTAAGCATGGATTTGAAGGTAAACCTTCTACATCGCATTGATTTGAAGCTAAGTCATGAGTTGCGCATGGACTACAAGCTAACACGTTTGTTTCGCCTGCATTTGAAGCTATATCACGTATATCCCAAGTGTTTGAAGCTAAATCATTTGTTAAGCATGGATTTGAAGGTAAACCTTCTACATCGCATTGATTTGAAGCTAAATCATGAGTTTCGCATGGATTACAAGCTAACACGTTTGTTTCGCCTACATTTGAAGCTATATCATTTATATCGCAAGTATTTGAAGGTAAATCATTTGTGTTGCATGGATTTGAAGCTCATCCTTCTACTTCGCATTGATTTCAAGCTAAATGAAGTTTATCGCATGGATTTTGAGGCTAACTCGTTTGATCGTCTGCATTTGAAGCTATATCACTTATATCCCAAGTGTTTGAAGCTAAATTATTTGTTAAGCATGGATTTGAAGGTAAACCTTCTACATCGCATTTATTTGAAGCTAAATCATGAGTTTCGCATGGATTAGAAGCTAACTCGTTTGTTTCGCCTACATTTGAAGCTATATCATTTATATCGCAAGTATTTGAAGCTAAATCATTTTTTAAGCATGGATTTGAAGGTAAACTTTCTACATCGCATTGATTTGAAGCTAAATCATGTGTTTCGCATAGATATGAAGCTAACTCGTTTGTTTCGTCTGCATTTGAAGCTATATCACTTATATCGCAAGTATTTGAAGCTAAATCATTTGTTAAGCATGGATTTGAAGGTAAACCTTCTACATCGCATTGATTTGAAGCTAAATGAAGTTTATCGCATGGATTTTGAAGCTAACTCGTTTGATCGTCTGCATTTGAAGCCATATCACTTATATCCCAAGTGTTTGAAGCTAAATCATTTTTTAAGCATGGATTTGAAGGTAAACTTTCTACATCGCATTGATTTGAAGCTAAATCATGTGTTTCGCATAGATATGAAGCTAACTCGTTTGTTTCGTCTGCATTTGAATCTGTATCATTTCTACCGCAAGTATCTGAAACAAAATCATTTGCTTCGCATGGATTTGAAGCTAAACCTTCTACATCGCATTGATTTTCAGCTAAATCAAGTGCATGGCATGGATTTGAAAATAACTCGTTTGTGTCTTCTGCATTTGAAGCTATATCACTTGTATCCCAAGTGTCTGAAGCTAAATCATTTGTGTTGCATGGATTTGAAGCTAATCCTTCTACTTCGCATTGATTTGAAGCTAAATCAAGTTTATCGCATGGATTTTGAAGCTAATTCGTTTGATCGTCTGCATTTGAAGCTATATCACTTATATCCCAAGTGTTTGAAGCTAAATTATTTGTTAAGCATGGATTTGAAGGTAAACCTTCTACATCGCATTGATTTGAAGCTAAATCATGAGTTTCGCATGGATTAGAAGCTAACACGTTTGTTTCGCCTGCATTTGAAGCTATATCATTTATATCGCAAGTATTTGAAGCTAAATCATTTGTGTTGCATGGATTTTAAGCTAATCCTTCTACTTCGCATTGATTTGAAGCTAAATCAAGAATATCGCATGGATTTTGAAGCTAACTCGTTTGATCGTCTGCATTTGAAGCTATATCACGTATATCCCAAGTGTTTGAAGCTAAATCATTTGTTAAGCATGGATTTGAAGGTAAACCTTCTACATCGCATTGATTTGAAGCTAAATCATGAGCTTCGCATGGATTAGAAGCTAACTCGTTTGTTTCGCCTGCATTTGAAGCTATATCATTTATATCGCAAGTATTTGAAGCTAAATCATTTGCGTTCCACGGATTTGAAGCTAATCCTTCTACTTCGCATTGATTTGAAGCTAAATCAAGTTTATCGCATGGATTTTGAAGCTAACTCGTTTGATCGTCTGCATTTGAAGCTATATCACGTATATCCCAAGTGTTTGAAGCTAAATCATTTGTTAAGCATGGATTTGAAGGTAAACCTTCTACATCGCATTGATTTGAAGCTAAATCATGAGTTTCGCATGGATTACAAGCTAACACGTTTGTTTCGCCTGCATTTGAAGCTATATCACGTATATCCCAAGTGTTTGAAGATAAATCATTTGTTAAGCATGGATTTGAAGGTAAACCTTCTACATCGCATTGATTTGAAGCTAAATCATGAGTTTCGCATGGATTACAAGCTAACACGTTTGTTTCGCCTACATTTGAAGCTATATCATTTATATCGCAAGTATTTGAAGCTAAATCATTTGTTAAGCATGGATTTGAAGGTAAACCTTCTACATCGCATTGATTTGAAGCTAAATCATGAGTTTCGCATGGATTACAAGCTAACACGTTTGTTTCGCCTACATTTGAAGCTATATCATTTATATCGCAATTATTTGAAGCTAAATCATTTGTGTTGCATGGATTTGAAGCTCATCCTTCTACTTCGCATTGATTTCAAGCTAAATCAAGTTTATCGCATGGATTTTGAGGCTAACTCGTTTGATCGTCTGCATTTGAAGCTATATCACTTATATCCCAAGTGTTTGAAGCTAAATTATTTGTTAAGCATGGATTTGAAGGTAAACATTCTACATCGCATTTATTTGAAGCTAAATCATGAGTTTCGCATGGATTAGAAGCTAACTCGTTTGTTTCGCCTACATTTGAAGCTATATCATTTATATCGCAAGTATTTGAAGCTAAATCATTTTTTAAGCATGGATTTGAAGGTAAACTTTCTACATCGCATTGATTTGAAGCTAAATCATGTGTTTCGCATAGATATGAAGCTAACTCGTTTGTTTCGTCTGCATTTGAAGCTATATCACTTATATCGCAAGTATTTGAAGCTAAATCATTTGTTAAGCATGGATTTGAAGGTAAACCTTCTACATCGCATTGATTTGAAGCTAAATGAAGTTTATCGCATGGATTTTGAAGCTAACTCGTTTGATCGTCTGCATTTGAAGCCATATCACTTATATCCCAAGTGTTTGAAGCTAAATCATTTTTTAAGCATGGATTTGAAGGTAAACTTTCTACATCGCATTGATTTGAAGCTAAATCATGTGTTTCGCATAGATATGAAGCTAACTCGTTTGTTTCGTCTGCATTGAATCTGTATCATTTCTACCGCAAGTATCTGAAACAAAATCATTTGCTTCGCATGGATTTGAAGCTAAACCTTCTACATCGCATTGATTTTCAGCTAAATCAAGTGCATGGCATGGATTTGAAAATAACTCGTTTGTGTCTTCTGCATTTGAAGCTATATCACTTGTATCCCAAGTGTCTGAAGCTAAATC
Source organism: Megalopta genalis (assembly GCF_051020955.1). NCBI lineage: Eukaryota > Metazoa > Arthropoda > Insecta > Hymenoptera > Halictidae > Megalopta > Megalopta genalis. The sequence continues at coordinate 128,526 of NW_027476621.1, forward strand.
ATTTGTGTTGCATGGATTTGAAGCTAATCCTTCTACTTCGCATTGATTTGAAGCTAAATCAAGTTTATCGCATGGATTTTGAAGCTAATTCGTTTGATCGTCTGCATTTGAAGCTATATCACTTATATCCCAAGTGTTTGAAGCTAAATTATTTTTTAAGCATGGATTTGAAGGTAAACCTTCTACATCGCATTGATTTGAAGCTAAATCATGAGTTTCGCATGGATTAGAAGCTAACACGTTTGTTTCGCCTGCATTTGAAGCTATATCATTTATATCGCAAGTATTTGAAGCTAAATCATTTGTGTTGCATGGATTTTAAGCTAATCCTTCTACTTCGCATTGATTTGAAGCTAAATCAAGAATATCGCATGGATTTTGAAGCTAACTCGTTTGATCGTCTGCATTTGAAGCTATATCACGTATATCCCAAGTGTTTGAAGCTAAATCATTTGTTAAGCATGGATTTGAAGGTAAACCTTCTACATCGCATTGATTTGAAGCTAAATCATGAGCTTCGCATGGATTAGAAGCTAACTCGTTTGTTTCGCCTGCATTTGAAGCTATATCATTTATATCGCAAGTATTTGAAGGTAAATCATTTGCGTTCCACGGATTTGAAGCTAATCCTTCTACTTCGCATTGATTTGAAGCTAAATCAAGTTTATCGCATGGATTTTGAAGCTAACTCGTTTGATCGTCTGCATTTGAAGCTATATCACGTATATCCCAAGTGTTTGAAGCTAAATCATTTGTTAAGCATGGATTTGAAGGTAAACCTTCTACATCGCATTGATTTGAAGCTAAATCATGAGTTTTGCATGGATTACAAGCTAACACGTTTGTTTCGCCTGCATTTGAAGCTATATCACGTATATCCCAAGTGTTTGAAGATAAATCATTTGTTAAGCATGGATTTGAAGGTAAACCTTCTACATCGCATTGATTTGAAGCTAAATCATGAGTTTCGCATGGATTACAAGCTAACACGTTTGTTTCGCCTACATTTGAAGCTATATCATTTATATCGCAAGTATTTGAAGCTAAATCATTTGTTAAGCATGGATTTGAAGGTAAACCTTCTACATCGCATTGATTTGAAGCTAAATCATGAGTTTCGCATGGATTAGAAGCTAACACGTTTGTTTCGCCTGCATTTGAAGCTATATCATTTATATCGCAAGTATTTGAAGCTAGATCATTTGTGTTGCATGGATTTTAAGCTAATCCTTCTACTTCGCATTGATTTGTAGCTAAATCAAGTTTATCGCATGGATTTTGAAGCTAACTCGTTTGATCGTCTGCATTTGAAGCTATATCACGTATATCCCAAGTGTTTGAAGCTAAATCATTTGTTAAGCATGGATTTGAAGGTAAACCTTCTACATCGCATTGATTTGAAGCTAAATCATGAGTTTCGCATGGATTACAAGCTAACACGTTTGTTTCGCCTGCATTTGAAGCTATATCACTTATATCGCAAGTATTTGAAGCTAAATCATTTGTTAAGCATGGATTTGAAGGTAAACCTTCTACATCGCATTGATCTGAAGCTAAATGAAGTTTATCGCATGGATTTTGAAGCTAACTCGTTTGATCGTCTGCATTTGAAGCCATATCACTTATATCCCAAGTGTCTGAAGCTAAATCATTTGTGTTGCATGGATTTGAAGCTAATCCTTCTACTTCGCATTGATTTGAAGCTAAATCAAGTTTATCGCATGGATTTTGAAGCTAATTCGTTTGATCGTCTGCATTTGAAGCTATATCACTTATATCCCAAGTGTTTGAAGCTAAATTATTTGTTAAGCATGGATTTGAAGGTAAACCTTCTACATCGCATTGATTTGAAGCTAAATCATGAGTTCCGCATGGATTAGAAGATAACTCGTTTGTTAGGCCTGCATTTGAAGCTATATCATTTATATCGCAAGTATTTGAAGCTAAATCATTTGTGTTGCATGGATTTGAAGCTAATCCTTCTACTTCGCATTGATTTGAAGCTAAATCAAGTTTATCGCATGGATTTTGAAGCTAACTCGTTTGATCGTCTGCATTTGAAGCTATATCACGTATATCCCAAGTGTTTGAAGCTAAATCATTTGTTAAGCATGGATTTGAAGGTAAACCTTCTACATCGCATTGATTTGAAGCTAAGTCATGAGTTGCGCATGGACTACAAGCTAACACGTTTGTTTCGCCTGCATTTGAAGCTATATCACGTATATCCCAAGTGTTTGAAGCTAAATCATTTGTTAAGCATGGATTTGAAGGTAAACCTTCTACATCGCATTGATTTGAAGCTAAATCATGAGTTTCGCATGGATTACAAGCTAACACGTTTGTTTCGCCTACATTTGAAGCTATATCATTTATATCGCAAGTATTTGAAGGTAAATCATTTGTGTTGCATGGATTTGAAGCTCATCCTTCTACTTCGCATTGATTTCAAGCTAAATGAAGTTTATCGCATGGATTTTGAGGCAAACTCGTTTGATCGTCTGCATTTGAAGCTATATCACTTATATCCCAAGTGTTTGAAGCTAAATTATTTGTTAAGCATGGATTTGAAGGTAAACCTTCTACTCTACATCGCATTTATTTGAAGCTAAATCATGAGTTTCGCATGGATTAGAAGCTAACTCGTTTGTTTCGCCTACATTTGAAGCTATATCATTTATATCGCAAGTATTGAAGCTAAATCATTTTTGTAAGCATGGATTATGAAGTAAACTTTCTACATCGCATTGATTTGAAGCTAAATCATGTGTTTCGCATAGATATGAAGCTAACTCGTTTGTTTCGTCTGCATTTGAAGCTATATCACTTATATCGCAAGTATTTGAAGCTAAATCATTTGTTAAGCATGGATTTGAAGGTAAACCTTCTACATCGCATTGATTTGAAGCTAAATGAAGTTTATCGCATGGATTTTGAAGCTAACTCGTTTGATCGTCTGCATTTGAAGCCATATCACTTATATCCCAAGTGTTTGAAGCTAAATCATTTTTAAGCATGGATTTGAGGTAAACTTTCTACATCGCATTGATTTGAAGCTAAATCATGTGTTTCGCATAGATATGAAGCTAACTCGTTTGTTTCGTCTGCATTTGAATCTGTATCATTTCTACCGCAAGTATCTTGAAAACAAAAATCATTTGCTTCGCATGGATTTGAAGCTAAACCTTCTACATCGCATTGATTTTCAGCTAAATCAAGTGCATGGCATGGATTTTGAAAATAACTCGTTTGTGTCTTCTGCATTTGAAGCTATATCACTTGTATCCCAAGTGTCTGAAGCTAAATCATTTGTGTTGCATGATTTGAAGCTAATCCTTCTACTTCGCATTGATTTGAAGCTAAATCAAGTTTATCGCATGGATTTTGAAGCTAATTCGTTTGATCGTCTGCATTTGAAGCTATATCACTTTATCCCAAGTGTTTGAAGCTAAATTATTTGTTAAGCATGGATTTGAACGGTAAACCTTCTACATCGCATTGATTTGAAGCTAAATCATGAGTTTCGCATGGATTAGAAGCTAACACGTTTGTTTCGCCTGCATTTGAAGCTTATATCATTTATATCGCAAGTATTTGAAGCTAAATCATTTGTGTTGCATGATTTTAAGCTAATCCTTTCTACTTCGCATTGATTTGAAGCTAAATCAAGATATCGCATGGATTTTGAAGCTAACTCGTTTGATCGTCTGCATTTGAAGCTATATCACGTATATCCCAAGTGTTTGAAGCTAAATCATTTGTTAAGCATTGGATTTGAAGGTAAACCTTCTACATCGCATTGATTTGAAGCTAAATCATGAGTTTCGCATGATTTACAATCTAACACGTTTGTTTTGCCTGCATTTGAAGCTATATCACGTATATCCCAAAGTGTTTGAAGCTAAATCATTTGTTCAGCATGGATTTGAAGGTAAACCTTCTACATCGCATTGATTTGAAGCTAAATCATGAGTTTCGCATGGATTACAAGCTAACACGTTTGTTTTCGCCTACATTTGAAGCTATATCATTTATATCGCAATTATTTGAAGCTAAATCATTTGTGTTGCATGGATTTGAAGCTCACCCTTCTACTTCGCATTGATTTCAAGCTAAATCAAGTTTATCGCATGGATTTTGAGGCTAACTCGTTTGATCGTCTGCATTTGAAGCTATATCACTTATATCCCAAGTGTTTGAAGCTAAATTATTGTTAAGCATGGATTTGAAGGTAAACCTTCTACATCGCATTGATTTGGAGCTAAATCATGAGTTTCGCATGGATTACAATCTAACACGTTTGTTTCGCCTGCATTTGAAGCTATATCACGTATATCCCAAGTGTTTGAAGCTAAATCATTTGTTCAGCATGATTTTGAAGGTAAACCTTCTACATCGCATTGATTTTGAAGCTAAATCATGAGTTTCGCATGGATTACAAGCTAACACGTTTGTTTCAGCCTACATTTTGAAGCTATATCATTTATATCGCAAGTATTTGAAGCTAAATCATTTGTGTTGCATGGATTTGAAGCTCACCCTTCTACTTCGCATTGATTTGAAGCTAAATCAAGTTTATCGCATGGATTTTGAAGCTAACTCGTTTGATCGTCTGCATTTGAAGCTATAGTCACGTATATCCCAAGTGTTAGAAGCTAAATCATTTGTTAAGGCAATGGATTTGAAGGTAAACCTTCTACATCGCATTGATTTGAAGCTAAATCATGAGTTTCGCATGGATTACAATCTAAACACGTTTGTTTCGCCTGCATTTGAAGCTATATCACGTATATCCAAGTGTTTGAAGCTAAATCATTTGTTCAGCATGGATTTTGAAGTTAACCTTCTACATCGCATTGATTTGAAGCTAAATCATGAGTTTCGCATGGATTACAAGCTAACACGTTTGTTTCGCCTACATTTGAAGCTATATCATTTATATCGCAATTATTTGAAGCTACTAAATCATTTGTGTGTTGCATGGATTTGAAGCTCATTCCTTCTACTTCGCATTGATTTCAAGCTAAATCAAGTTTATCGCATGGATTTTGAGGCTAACTCGTTGATCGTCTGCATTTGAAGCTATATCACTTAAATCCAAAGTGTTTGAAGCTAAATTATTTGTTAAGCATGGATTTGAAGGTAAACCTTCTACATCGCATTTATTTGAAGCTAAATCATGAGTTTCGCATGGATTAGAAGCTAACTCGTTTGTTTCTCCTACATTAGAAGCTATATCATTTATATCGCAAGTAATTGAAGCTAAATCATTTGTGTTGCATGGATTTGAAGCTCACCCTTCTACTTCGCATTGATTTGAAGCTAAATCAAGTTATCGCATGGATTTTGAGGCTAACTGGTTTGATATTCTGCATTTGAAGCTATATCACTTATATCCCAAGTGTTTGAAGCTAAATTATTTGTTAAGCATGGATTTGAAGGTAAACCTTCTACATCGCATTGATTTGAAGCTAAATCATGAGTTTCGCATGGATTAGAAGCTAACACGTTTGTTTCGCCTGCATTTGAAGCTATATCATTTATATCGCAAGTATTTGAAGCTAGATCATTTGTGTTGCATGTGATTTTAAGCTAATCCTTCTACTTCGCATTGATTTGAAGCTAAAATCAAGTTTATCGCATGGATTTTGAAGCTAACTCGTTTGATCGTCTTGCATTTGAAGCTATATCACGTATATCCCAAGTGTTTGAAGCTAAATCATTTATTAGGCATGGATTTGGAGGTAAACCTTCTACATCGCATTGATTTGAAGCTAAATCATGAGTTTCGCATGGATTACAAGCTAACACGTTTGTTTCGCCTGCATTTGAAGCTATATCATTTATATCGTAAGTATTTGAAGCTAAATCATTTGTTAAGCATGGATTTGAAGGTAAACCTTCTACATCGCATTGATTTGAAGCTAAATGAAGTTTATCGCATGGATTTTGAAGCTAACTCGTTTGATCGTCTGCATTTGAAGCCATATCACTTATATCCCAAGTGTTTGAAGCTAAATTATTTGTTAAGCATGGATTTGAAGGTAAACCTTCTACATCGCATTGATTTGAAGCTAAATCATGAGTTTCGCATGGATTACAATCTAACACGTTTGTTTCGCCTGCATTTGAAGCTATATCACGTATATCCCAAGTGTTTGAAGCTAAATCATTTGTTCAGCATGGATTTGAAGGTAAACCTTCTACATCGCATTGATTTGAAGCTAAATCATGAGTTTCGCATGGATTACAAGCTAACACGTTTGTTTCGCCTACATTTGAAGCTATATCATTTATATCGCAATTATTTGAAGCTAAATCATTTGTGTTGCATGGATTTGAAGCTCATCCTTCTACTTCGCATTGATTTCAAACTAAATCAAGTTTATCGCATGGATTTTGAGGCTAACTCGTTTGATCGTCTGCATTTGAAGCTATATCACTTATATCCCAAGTGTTTGAAGCTAAATTATTTGTTAAGCATGGATTTGAAGGTAAACCTTCTACATCGCATTTATTTGAAGCTAAATCATGAGTTTCGCATGGATTAGAAGCTAACTCGTTTGTTTCGCCTACATTTGAAGCTATATCATTTATATCGCAAGTATTTGAAGCTAAATAATTTGTGTTGCATGGATTTGAAGCTCACCCTTCTACTTCGCATTGATTTGAAGCTAAATCAAGTTTATCGCATGGATTTTGAGGCCAACTCGTTTGATCTTCTGCATTTGAAGCTATATCACTTATATCCCAAGTGTTTGAAGCTAAATTATTTGTTAAGCATGGATTTGAAGGTAAACCTTCTACATCGCATTGATTTGAAGCTAAATCATGAGTTTCGCATGGATTACAAGCTAACACGTTTGTGTCGCCTGCATTTGAAGCTTTATCACTTATATCGCAAGTATTTGAAGCTAAATCATTTGTTAAGCATGGATTTGAAGGTAAACCTTCTACATCGCATTGATTTGAAGCTAAATCATGAGTTTCGCATGGATTAGAAGCTAACCCGTTTGTTTCGCCTGCATTTGAAGCTATATCATTTATATCGCAAGTATTTGAAGCTAGATCATTTGTGTTGCATGGATTTTAAGCTAATCCTTCTACTTCGCATTGATTTGAAACTAAATCAAGTTTATCGCATGGATTTTGAAGCTAACTCGTTTGATCGTCTGCATTTGAAGCTATATCACGTATATCCCAAGTGTTTGAAGCTAAATTATTTGTTAAGCATGGATTTGAAGGTAAACCTTCTACATCGCATTGATTTGAAGCTAAATCATGAGCTTCGCATGGATTAGAAGCTAACTCGTTTGTTTCGCCTGCATTTGAAGCTATATCATTTATATCGCAAGTATTTGAAGCTAAATCATTTGTTAAGCATGGATTTGAAGGTAAACCTTCTACATCGCATTGATTTGAAGCTAAATGAAGTTTATCGCATGGATTTTGAAGCTAACTCGTTTGATCGTCTGCATTTGAAGCCATATCACTTATATCCCAAGTGTTTGAAGCTAAATCATTTGTTAAGCATGGATTTGAAGGTAAACCTTCTACATCGCATTGATTTGAAGCTAAATCATGAGTTTCGCATGGATTAGAAGCTAACACGTTTGTTTCGCCTGCATTTGAAGCTATATCATTTATATCGCAAGTATTTGAAGCTAAATCATTTGTTAAGCATGGATTTGAAGGTAAACATTCTACATCGCATTTATTTGAAGCTAAATCATGAGTTTCGCATGGATTAGAAGCTAACTCGTTTGTTTCGCCTACATTTGAAGCTATATCATTTATATCGCAAGTATTTGAAGCTAAATCATTTGTGTTGCATAGATTTGAAGCTCACCCTTCTACTTCGCATTGATTTGAAGCTAAATCAAGTTTATCGCATGGATTTTGAGGCTAACTCGTTTGATCTTCTGCATTTGAAGCTATATCACTTATATCCCAACTGTTTGAAGCTAAATTATTTGTTAAGCATGGATTTGAAGGTGAACCTTCTACATCGCATTGATTTGAAGCTAAATCATGAGTTGCGCATGGACTACAAGCTAACACGTTTGTTTCGCCTGCATTTGAAGCTATATCACGTATATCCCAAGTGTTTGAAGCTAAATCATTTGTTAAGCATGGATTTGAAGGTAAACCTTCTACATCGCATTGATTTGAAGCTAAATCATGAGTTTCGCATGGATTACAAGCTAACACGTTTGTTTCGCCTACATTTGAAGCTATATCATTTATATCGCAAGTATTTGAAGCTAAATCATTTGTGTTGCATGGATTTGAAGCTCATCCTTCTACTTCGCATTGATTTCAAGCTAAATCAAGTTTATCGCATGGATTTTGAGGCTAACTCGTTTGATCGTCTGCATTTGAAGCTATATCACTTATATCCCAAGTGTTTGAAGCTAAATTATTTGTTAAGCATGGATTTGAAGGTAAACATTCTACATCGCATTTATTTGAAGCTAAATCATGAGTTTCGCATGGATTAGAAGCTAACTCGTTTGTTTCGCCTACATTTGAAGCTATATCATTTATATCGCAAGTATTTGAAGCTAAATCATTTGTGTTGCATAGATTTGAAGCTCACCCTTCTACTTCGCATTGATTTGAAGCTAAATCAAGTTTATCGCATGGATTTTGAGGCTAACTCGTTTGATCTTCTGCATTTGAAGCTATATCACTTATATCCCAACTGTTTGAAGCTAAATTATTTGTTAAGCATGGATTTGAAGGTGAACCTTCTACATCGCATTGATTTGAAGCTAAATCATGAGTTTCGCATGGATTAGAAGCTAACTCGTTTGTTTCGCCTGCATTTGAAGCTATATCATTTATATCGCTAGTATTTGAAGCTAAATCATTTGCGTTCCACGGATTTGAAGCTAATCCTTCTACTTCGCATTGATTTGAAGCTAAATCAAGTTTATCGCATGGATTTTGAAGCTAACTCGTTTGATCGTCTGCATTTGAAGCTATATCACGTATATCCCAAGTGTTTGAAGCTAAATCATTTGTTAAGCATGGATTTGAAGGTAAACCTTCTACATCGCATTGATTTGAAGCTAAATCATGAGTTTCGCATGGATTACAATCTAACACGTTTGTTTCGCCTGCATTTGAAGCTATATCACGTATATCCCAAGTGTTTGAAGCTAAATCATTTGTTCAGCATGGATTTAAAGGTAAATCTTCTACATCGCATTGATTTGAAGCTAAATCATGAGTTTCGCATGGATTAGAAGCTAACTCGTTTGTTTCGCCTGCATTTGAAGCTATATCATTTATATCGCAATTATTTGAAGCTAAATCATTTGTGTTGCATGGATTTGAAGCTCATCCTTCTACTTCGCATTGATTTCAAGCTAAATCAAGTTTATCGCATGGATTTTGAGGCTAACTCGTTTGATCGTCTGCATTTGAAGCTATGTCACTTATATCCCAAGTGTTTGAAGCTAAATTATTTGTTAAGCATGGATTTGAAGGTGAACCTTCTACATCGCATTGATTTGAAGCTAAATCATGAGTTTCGCATGGATTAGAAGCTAACTCGTTTGTTTCGCCTGCATTTGAAGCTATATCATTTATATCGCAAGTATTTGAAACTAAAACATTTGCGTTCCACGGATTTGAAGCTAATCCTTCTACTTCGCATTGATTTGAAGCTAAATCAAGTTTATCGCATGGATTTTGAAGCTAACTCGTTTGATCGTCTGCATTTGAAGCTATATCACGTATATCCCAAGTGTTTGAAGCTAAATCATTTGTTAAGCATGGATTTGAAGGTAAACCTTCTACATCGCATTGATTTGAAGCTAAATCATGAGTTTCGCATGGATTACAAGCTAACACGTTTGCTTCGCCTGCATTTCAAGCTATTTCATTTATATCGCAAGTATTTGAAGCTAAATCATTTGTTAAGCATGGATTTGAAGGTAAACCTTCTACATCGCATTGATTTGAAGCTAAATCATGAGTTTCGCATGGATTACAAGCTAACACGTTTGTTTCGCCTACATTTGAAGCTATATCATTTATATCGCAAGTATTTGAAGCTAAATCATTTGTGTTGCATGGATTTGAAGCTCATCCTTCTACTTCGCATTGATTTCAAGCTAAATCAAGTATATCGCATGGATTTTGATGCTAACTCGTTTGATCGTCTGCATTTGAAGCTATATCACTTATATCCCAAATGTTTGAAGCTAAATTATTTGTTAAGCATGGATTTGAAGGTAAACATTCTACATCGCATTGATTTGAAGCTAAGTCATGAGTTGCGCATGGACTACAAGCTAACACGTTTGTTTCGCCTGCATTTGAAGCTATATCACGTATATCCCAAGTGTTTGAAGCTAAATCATTTGTTAAGCATGGATTTGAAGGTAAACCTTCTACATCGCATTGATTTGAAGCTAAATCATGAGTTTCGCATGGATTACAAGCTAACACGTTTGTTTCGCCTACATTTGAAGCTATATCATTTATATCGCAAGTATTTGAAGCTAAATCATTTGTGTTGCATGGATTTGAAGCTCATCCTTCTACTTCGCATTGATTTCAAGCTATATCAAGTTTATCGCATGGATTTTGAGGCTAACTAGTTTGATCGTCTGCATTTGAATCTATATCACGTATATCCCAAGTGTTTGAAGCTAAATCATTTGTTAAGCATGGATTTGGAGGTAAACCTTCTACATCGCATTTATTTGAAGCTAAATCATGAGTTTCGCATGGATTAGAAGCTAACACGTTTGTTTCGCCTGCATTTGAAGCTATATCATTTATATCGCAAGTATTTGAAGCTAAATCATTTGTGTTGAATGGATTTGAAGCTCATCCTTCTACTTCGCATTGATTTGAAGCTAAATCAAATTTATCGCGTGGATTATGAAGCTAACTCGTTTGATCGTCTGCATTTGAAGCTATGTCACTTATATCCCAAGTGTTTGAAGCTAAATCATTTGTTAAGCATGGATTTGAAGGTAAACCTTCTACATCGCAATGATTTGAAGCTAAATCATGAGTTTCGCATGGATTAGAAGCTAACTCGTTTGTTTCGCCTACATTTGAAGCTATATCATTTATATCGCAAGTATTTGAAGGTAAATCATTTGTGTTGCATGGATTTGAAGCTCACCCTTCTACTTCGCATTGATTTGAAGCTAAATCAAGTTTATCGCATGGATTTTGAGGCTAACTCGTCTGATCTTCTGCATTTGAAGCTATATCACTTATATCCCAACTGTTTGAAGCTAAATTATTTGTTAAGCATGGATTTGAAGGTAAACCTTCTTCATCGCATTGATTTGAAGCTAAATCATGAGTTTCGCATTGATTAGAAGCTAACTCGTTTGTTTCGCCTGCATTTGAAGCTATATCATTTATATCGCTAGTATTTGAAGCTAAATCATTTGCGTTCCACGGATTTGAAGCTAATCCTTCTACTTCGCATTGATTTGAAGCTAAATCAAGTTTATCGCATGGATTTTGAAGCTAACTAGTTTGATCGTCTGCATTTGAAGCTATATCACTTATATCGCAAGTGTCTGAAGCTAAATCACTTGTTTCGCGTGGACTTGAAGCTAACTCGTTTGATCGTCTGCATTTCAAGCTATATCACTTATATCCCAAGTGTTTGAAGCTAAATTATTTGTTAAGCATGGATTTGAAGGTAAACCTTCTACATCGCATTGATTTGAAGCTAAATCATGAGTTTCGCATGGATTAGATGCTAACTCGTTTGTTTCGCCTGCATTTGAAGCTATATCACTTAAATCGCAAGTATCTGATGCTAAATCATTTGTTTCGCATGGATTTCAAGCTAAACCTTCTACATCGCATTGATTTTCAGCTAAATCAAGTGCATGGCATGGATTTGAAGATAACTCGTTTGTTTCTTCTGCATTTGAAGCTATATCACTTATATCGCAAGTATTTGAATCTAAATCATTTGTTAAGCATGGATTTGAAGGTAAACCTTCTACATCGCATTGATTTTCAGCTAAATCAAGTGCATGGCATGGATTTGAAGATAACCCGTTTGTTTCTTCTGCATTTGAAGCTATATCATTTATATCCCAAGTATTTGAAGCTAAATCATTTGTTAAGCATGGATTTGAAGGTAAACCTTCTACATCGCATTGATTTGAAGCTAAATCATGAGTTTCGCATGGATTAGAAGCTAACTCGTTTGTTTCGCCTACATTTGAAGCTATATCATTTATATCGCAAGTATTTGAAGCTAAATCATTTGCGTTGCATGGATTTGAAGCTCACCCTTCTACTTCGCATTGATTTGAAGCTAAATCAAGTTTATCGCATGGATTTTGAGGCTAACTCGTTTGATCTTCTGCATTTGAAGCTATATCACTTATATCCCAACTGTTTGAAGCTAAATTATTTGTTAAGCATGGATTTGAAGGTAAACCTTCTACATCGCATTGATTTGAAGCTAAATCATGAGTTTCGCATGGATTAGAAGCTAACTCGTTTGTTTCGCCTGCATTTGAAGCTATATCATTTATATCGCTAGTATTTGAAGCTAAATCATTTGCGTTCCACGGATTTGAAGCTAATCCTTCTACTTCGCATTGATTTGAAGCTAAATCAAGTTTATCGCATGGATTTTGAAGCTAACTAGTTTGATCGTCTGCATTTGAAGCTATATCACTTATATCGCAAGTGTCTGAAGCTAAATCACTTGTTTCGCGTGGACTTGAAGCTAACTCGTTTGATCTTCTGCATTTGAATCTATATCACGTATATCCCAAGTGTTTGAAGCTAAATCATTTGTTAAGCATGGATTTGGAGGTAAACCTTCTACATCGCATTTATTTGAAGCTAAATCATGAGTTTCGCATGGATTAGAAGCTAACACGTTTGTTTCGCCTGCATTTGAAGCTATATCATTTATATCGCAAGTATTTGAAGCTAAATCATTTGTGTTGCATGGATTTGAAGCTCATCCTTCTACTTCGCATTGATTTGAAGCTAAATCAAATTTATCGCGTGGATTATGAAGCTAACTCGTTTGATCGTCTGCATTTGAAGCTATGTCACTTATATCCCAAGTGTTTGAAGCTAAATCATTTGTTAAGCATGGATTTGAAGGTAAACCTTCTACATCGCAATGATTTGAAGCTAAATCATGAGTTTCGCATGGATTAGAAGCTAACTCGTTTGTTTCGCCTACATTTGAGGCTATATCATTTATATCGCAAGTATTTGAAGCTAAATCATTTGTGTTGCATGGATTTGAAGCTCACCCTTCTACTTCGCATTGATTTGAAGCTAAATCAAGTTTATCGCATGGATTTTGAGGCTAACTCGTTTGATCTTCTGCATTTGAAGCTATATCACTTATATCCCAACTGTTTGAAGCTAAATTATTTGTTAAGCATGGATTTGAAGGTAAACCTTCTACATCGCATTGATTTGAAGCTAAATCATGAGTTTCGCATGGATTAGAAGCTAACTCGTTTGTTTCGCCTGCATTTGAAGCTATATCATTTATATCGCTAGTATTTGAAGCTAAATCATTTGCGTTCCACGGATTTGAAGCTAATCCTTCTACTTCGCATTGATTTGAAGCTAAATCAAGTTTATCGCATGGATTTTGAAGCTAACTAGTTTGATCGTCTGCATTTGAAGCTATATCACTTATATCGCAAGTGTCTGAAGCTAAATCACTTGTTTCGCGTGGACTTGAAGCTAACTCGTTTGATCGTCTGCATTTCAAGCTATATCACTTATATCCCAAGTGTTTGAAGCTAAATTATTTGTTAAGCATGGATTTGAAGGTAAACCTTCTACATCGCATTGATTTGAAGCTAAATCATGAGTTTCGCATGGATTAGATGCTAACTCGTTTGTTTCGCCTGCATTTGAAGCTATATCACTTAAATCGCAAGTATCTGATGCTAAATCATTTGTTTCGCATGGATTTCAAGCTAAACCTTCTACATCGCATTGATTTTCAGCTAAATCAAGTGCATGGCATGGATTTGAAGATAACTCGTTTGTTTCTTCTGCATTTGAAGCTATATCACTTATATCGCAAGTATTTGAATCTAAATCATTTGTTAAGCATGGATTTGAAGGTAAACCTTCTACATCGCATTGATTTTCAGCTAAATCAAGTGCATGGCATGGATTTGAAGATAACCCGTTTGTTTCTTCTGCATTTGAAGCTATATCATTTATATCCCAAGTATTTGAAGCTAAATCATTTGTTAAGCATGGATTTGAAGGTAAACCTTCTACATCGCATTGATTTGAAGCTAAATCATGAGTTTCGCATGGATTAGAAGCTAACTCGTTTGTTTCGCCTACATTTGAAGCTATATCATTTATATCGCAAGTATTTGAAGCTAAATCATTTGCGTTGCATGGATTTGAAGCTCACCCTTCTACTTCGCATTGATTTGAAGCTAAATCAAGTTTATCGCATGGATTTTGAGGCTAACTCGTTTGATCTTCTGCATTTGAAGCTATATCACTTATATCCCAACTGTTTGAAGCTAAATTATTTGTTAAGCATGGATTTGAAGGTAAACCTTCTACATCGCATTGATTTGAAGCTAAATCATGAGTTTCGCATGGATTAGAAGCTAACTCGTTTGTTTCGCCTGCATTTGAAGCTATATCATTTATATCGCTAGTATTTGAAGCTAAATCATTTGCGTTCCACGGATTTGAAGCTAATCCTTCTACTTCGCATTGATTTGAAGCTAAATCAAGTTTATCGCATGGATTTTGAAGCTAACTAGTTTGATCGTCTGCATTTGAAGCTATATCACTTATATCGCAAGTGTCTGAAGCTAAATCACTTGTTTCGCGTGGACTTGAAGCTAACTCGTTTGATCTTCTGCATTTGAATCTATATCACGTATATCCCAAGTGTTTGAAGCTAAATCATTTGTTAAGCATGGATTTGGAGGTAAACCTTCTACATCGCATTTATTTGAAGCTAAATCATGAGTTTCGCATGGATTAGAAGCTAACACGTTTGTTTCGCCTGCATTTGAAGCTATATCATTTATATCGCAAGTATTTGAAGCTAAATCATTTGTGTTGCATGGATTTGAAGCTCATCCTTCTACTTCGCATTGATTTGAAGCTAAATCAAATTTATCGCGTGGATTATGAAGCTAACTCGTTTGATCGTCTGCATTTGAAGCTATGTCACTTATATCCCAAGTGTTTGAAGCTAAATCATTTGTTAAGCATGGTTTTGAAGGTAAACCTTCTACATCGCAATGATTTGAAGCTAAATCATGAGTTTCGCATGGATTAGAAGCTAACTCGTTTGTTTCGCCTACATTTGAAGCTATATCATTTATATCGCAAGTATTTGAAGCTAAATCATTTGTGTTGCATGGATTTGAAGCTCACCCTTCTACTTCGCATTGATTTGAAGCTAAATCATGAGTTTCGCATGGATTAGATGCTAACTCGTTTGTTTCGCCTGCATTTGAAGCTATATCACTTAAATCGCAAGTATCTGATGCTAAATCATTTGTTTCGCATGGATTTCAAGCTAAACCTTCTACATCGCATTGATTTTCAGCTAAATCAAGTGCATGGCATGGATTTGAAGATAACTCGTTTGTTTCTTCTGCATTTGAAGCTATATCACTTATATCGCAAGTATTTGAATCTAAATCATTTGTTAAGCATGGATTTGAAGGTAAACCTTCTACATCGCATTGATTTTCAGCTAAATCAAGTGCATGGCATGGATTTGAAGATAACCCGTTTGTTTCTTCTGCATTTGAAGCTATGTCATTTATATCCCAAGTATTTGAAGCTAAATCATTTGTTAAGCATGGATTTGAAGGTAAACCTTCTACATCGCATTGATTTGAAGGTAAATCATGAGTTTCGCATGGATTAGAAGCTAACTCGTTTGTTTCGCCTACATTTGAAGCTATATCATTTATATCGCAAGTATTTGAAGCTAAATCATTTGCGTTGCATGGATTTGAAGCTCACCCTTCTACTTCGCATTGATTTGAAGCTAAATCAAGTTTATCGAATGGATTTTGAGGCTAACTCGTTTGCTCTTCTGCATTTGAAGCTATATCACTTATATCCCAACTGTTTGAAGCTAAATTATTTGTTAAGCATGGATTTGAAGGTAAACCTTCTACATCGCATTGATTTGAAGCTAAATCATGAGTTTCGCATGGATTAGAAGCTAACTCGTTTGTTTCGCCTGCATTTGAAGCTATATCATTTATATCGCTAGTATTTGAAGCTAAATCATTTGCGTTCCACGGATTTGAAGCTAATCCTTCTACTTCGCATTGATTTGAAGCTAAATCAAGTTTATCGCATGGATTTTGAAGCTAACTAGTTTGATCGTCTGCATTTGAAGCTATATCACTTATATCGCAAGTGTCTGAAGCTAAATCACTTGTTTCGCGTGGACTTGAAGCTAACTCGTTTGATCGTCTGCATTTCAAGCTATATCACTTATATCCCAAGTATTTGAAGCTAAATTATTTGTTAAGCATGGATTTGAAGGTAAACCTTCTACATCGCATTGATTTGAAGCTAAATCATGAGTTTCGCATGGATTAGATGCTAACTCGTTTGTTTCGCCTGCATTTGAAGCTATATCACTTAAATCGCAAGTATCTGATGCTAAATCATTTGTTTCGCATGGATTTCAAGCTAAACCTTCTACATCGCATTGATTTTCAGCTAAATCAAGTGCAAGGCATGGATTTGAAGATAACTCGTTTGTTTCTTCTGCATTTGAAGCTATATCATTTATATCGCAAGTATTTGAATCTAAATCATTTGTTAAGCATGGATTTGAAGGTAAACCTTCTACATCGCATTGATTTTCAGCTAAATCAAGTGCATGGCATGGATTTGAAGATAACCCGTTTGTTTCTTCTGCATTTGAAGCTATATCATTTATATCCCCAGTATTTGAAGCTAAATCATTTGTTAAGCATGGATTTGAAGGTAAACCTTCTACATCGCATTGATTTGAAGCTAAATCATGAGTTTCGCAGGGATTAGAAGCTAACACGTTTGTTTTGCCTGCATTTGAATCTGTATCATTTATATGGCTAGAATTTGAAGCTAAATCAATTGTGTTGCATGGATTTGAAGCTCATCCTTCTACTTCGCATTGATTTGAAGCTAAATCAAATTTATCGCGTGGATTATGAAGCTAACTCGTTTGATCGTCTGCATTTGAAGCTTTGTCACATATATCCCAAGTGTTTGAAGCTAAATTATTTGTTAAGCATGGATTTGAAGGTAAACCTTCTACATCGCATTGATTTGAAGCTAAATCATGAGTTTCGCATGGATTAGATGCTAACTCGTTTGTTTCGCCTGCATTTGAAGCTATATCACTTAAATCGCAAGTATCTGATGCTAAATCATTTGTTTCGCATGGATTTCAAGCTAAACCTTCTACATCGCATTGATTTTCAGCTATATCAAGTGCATGGCATGGATTAGAAGATAACTCGTTTGTTTCTTCTGCATTTGAAGCTATATCATTTATATCGCAAGTATTTGAATCTAAATCATTTGTTAAGCATGGATTTGAAGGTAAACCTTCTACATCGCATTGATTTTCAGCTAAATCAAGTGCATGGCATGGATTTGAAGATAACCCGTTTGTTTCTTCTGCATTTGAAGCTATATCATTTATATCCCAAGTGTTTGAAGCTAAATTATTTGTTAAGCATGGATTTGAAGGTAAACCTTCTACATCGCATTGATTTGAAGCTAAATCATGAGTTTCGCATGGATTAGAAGCTAACACGTTTGTTTTGCCTGCATTTGAATCTATATCATTTATATCGCTAGAATTTGAAGCTAAATCATTTGTGTTGCATGGATTTGAAGCTCATCCTCCTACTTCGCATTGATTTGAAGCTAAATCAAATTTATCGCGTGGATTATGAAGCTAACTCGTTTGATCGTCTGCATTTGAAGCTATGTCACTTATATCCCAAGTGTTTGAAGCTAAATCATTTGTTAAGCATGGATTTGAAGGTAAACCTTCTACATCGCATTGATTTGAAGCTAAATCATGAGTTTCGCATGGATTAGAAGCTAACTCGTTTGTTTCGCCTTCATTTGAAGCTATATCATTTATATCGCAAGTATTTGAAGCTAAATCATTTGTGTTACATGGATTTGAAAATCATCCATCTACTTCGCATTGATTTGAAGCTAAATCAAGTTTATCGCATGGATTTTGAAGCTAACTCGTTTGATCGTCTGCATTTGAAGCTATATCACTTATATCCCAAGTGTTTGAAGCTAAATTATTTGTTAAGCATGGATTTGAAGGTAAACCTTCTACATCGCATTGATTTGAAGCTAAATCATGAGTTTCGCATGGATTAGAAGCTAACACGTTTGTTTCGCCTGCATTTGAAGCTATATCATTTATATCGCAAGTATTTGAAGCTAAATCATTTGTGTTGCATGGATTTTAAGCTAATCCTTCTACTTCGCATTGACTTGAAGCTAAATCAAGTTTATCGCATGGATTTTGAAGCTAACTCGTTTGATCGTCTGTATTTGAAGCTATATCACGTATATCCCAAGTGTTTGAAGCTAAATCATTTGTTAAGCATGGATTTGAAGGTAAACCTTCTACATCGCATTGATTTGAAGCTAAATCATGAGTTTCGCATGGATTACAATCTAACACGTTTGTTTCGCCTGCATTTGAAGCTATATCACGTATATCCCAAGTGTTTGAAGCTAAATCATTTGTTCAGCATGGATTTGAAGTTAAACCTTCTACATCGCATTGATTTGAAGCTAAATCATGAGTTTCGCATGGATTACAAGCTAACACGTTTGTTTCGCCTACATTTGAAGCTATATCACTTATATCGCAATTATTTGAAGCTAAATCATTTGTGTTGCATGGATTTGAAGCTCATCCTTCTACTTCGCATTGATTTCAAGCTAAATCAAGTTTATCGCATGGATTTTGAGGCTAACTCGTTTGATCGTCTGCATTTGAAGCTATATCACTTATATCCCAAGTGTTTGAAGCTAAATTATTTGTTAAGCATGGATTTGAAGGTAAACCTTCTACATCGCATTTATTTGAAGCTAAATCATGAGTTTCGCATGGATTAGAAGCTAACTCGTTTGTTTCGCCTACATTAGAAGCTATATCATTTATATCGCAAGTATTTGAAGCTAAATCATTTGTGTTGCATGGATTTGAAGCTCACCCTTCTACTTCGCATTGATTTGAAGCTAAATCAAATTTATCGCGTGGATTATGAAGCTAACTCGTTTGATCGTCTGCATTTGAAGCTATGTCACTTACATCCCAAGTGTTTGAAGCTAAATCATTTGTTAAGCATGGATTTGAAGGTAAACCTTCTACATCGCATTGATTTGAAGCTAAATCATGAGTTTCGCATGGATTAGAAGCTAACACGTTTGTTTTGCCTGCATTTGAATCTATATCATTTATATCGCTAGAATTTGAAGCTAAATCATTTGTGTTGCATGGATTTGAAGCTCATCCTTCTACTTCGCATTGATTTGACGCTAAATCAAATTTATCGCGTGGATTATGAAGCTAACTCGTTTGATCGTCTGCATTTGAAGCTATGTCACTTATAGCCCAAGTGTTTGAAGCTAAATCATTTGTTAAGCATGGATTTGAAGGTAAACCATCTACATCGCATTGATTTGAAGCTAAATCATGAGTTTCGCATGGATTAGAAGCTAACTCGTTTGTTTCGCCTACATTTGAAGCTATATCATTTATATCGCAAGTATTTGAAGCTAAATCATTTGTGTTACATGGATTTGAAGCTCATCCTTCTACTTCGCATTGATTTGAAGCTAAATCAAGTTTATCGCATGGATTTTGAAGATAACTCGTTTGATCGTCTGCATTTGAAGCTATATCACATATATCCCAAGTGTTTGAAGCTAAATTATTTGTTAAGCATGGATTTGAAGGTAAACCTTCTACATCGCATTTATTTGAAGCTAAATCATGAGTTTCGCATGGATTAGAAGCTAACTCGTTTGTTTCGCCTACATTAGAAGCTATATCATTTATATCGCAAGTATTTGAAGCTAAATCATTTGTGTTGCATGGATTTGAAGCTCACCCTTCTACTTCGCATTGATTTGAAGCTAAATCAAGTTTATCGCATGGATTTTGAGGCTAACTCGTTTGTTTCTCCTGCATTTGAAGCTATATCATTTATATCCCAAGTATTTGAAGCTAAATTATTTGTTAAGCATGGATTTGAAGGTGAACCTTCTACATCGCATTGATTTGAACCTAAATCATGAGTTTCGCATGGATTAGAAGCTAACTCGTTTGTTTCGCCTGCATTTGAAGCTATATCATTTATATCGCAAGTATTTGAAGCTAAATCATTTGCGTTCCACGGATTTGAAGCTAATCCTTCTACTTCGCATTGATTTGAAGCTAAATCAAGTTTATCGCATGGATTTTGAAGCTAACTCGTTCGATCGTCTGCATTTGAAGCTATATCACGTATATCCCAAGTGTTTGAAGCTAAATCATTTGTTAAGCATGGATTTGAAGGTAAACCTTCTACATCGCATTTATTTGAAGCTAAATCATGAGTTTCGCATGGATTAGAAGCTAACTCGTTTGTTTCGCCTACATTTGAAGCTATATCATTTATATCGCAAGTATTTGAAGCTATATCATTTGTGTTGCATGGATTTGAAGCTCACCCTAATACTTCGCATTGATTTGAAGCTAAATCAAGTTTATCGCATGGATTTTGAGGCTAACTCGTTTGATCTTCTGCATTTGAAGCTATATCACTTATATCCCAACTGTTTGAAGCTAAATTATTTGTTAAGCATGGATTTGAAGGTAAACCTTCTACATCGCATTGATTTGAAGCTAAATCATGAGTTTCGCATGGATTAGAAGCTAACTCGTTTGTTTCGCCTGCATTTGAAGCTATATCATTTATATCGCTAGTATTTGAAGCTAAATCATTTGCGTTCCACGGATTTGAAGCTAATCCTTCTACTTCGCATTGATTTGAAGCTAAATCAAGTTTATCACATGGATTTTGAAGCTATCTCGTTTGATCGTCTGCATTTGAAGCTATATCACTTATATCGCAAGTGTCTGAAGCTAAATCACTTGTTTCGCGTGGACTTGAAGCTAACTCGTTTGATCGTCTGCATTTCAAGCTATATCACTTATATCCCAAGTGTTTGAAGCTAAATTATTTGTTAAGCATGGATTTGAAGGTAAACCTTCTACATCGCATTGATTTGAAGCTAAATCATGAGTTTCGCATGGATTTGAAGATAACTCGTTTGTTTCTTCTGCATTTGAAGCTATATCATTTATATCGCAAGTATTTGAATCTAAATCATTTGTTAAGCATGGATTTGAAGGTAAACCTTCTACATCGCATTGATTTTCAGCTAAATCAAGTGCATGGCATGGATTTGAAGATAACCCGTTTGTTTCTCCTGCATTTGAAGCTATATCATTTATATCCCAAGTATTTGAAGCTAAATCATTTGTTAAGCATGGATTTGAAGGTAAACCTTCTACATCGCATTGATTTGAAGCTAAATCATGAGTTTCGCATGGATTAGAAGCTAACACGTTTGTTTTGCCTGCATTTGAATCTATATCATTTATATCGCTAGAATTTGAAGCTAAATCATTTGTGTTGCATGGATTTGAAGCTCATCCTTCTACTTCGCATTGATTTGAAGCTAAATCAAATTTATCGCGTGGATTATGAAGCTAACTCGTTTGATCGTCTGCATTTGAAGCTATGTCACTTATATCCCAAGTGTTTGAAGCTAAATCATTTGTTAAGCATGGATTTGAAGGTAAACCTTCTACATCGCATTGATTTGAAGCTAAATCATGAGTTTCGCATGGATTAGAAGCTAACTCGTTTGTTTCGCCTACATTTGAAGCTATATCATTTATATCGCAAGTATTTGAAGCTAAATCATTTGTGTTACATGGATTTGAAGCTCATCCTTCTACTTCGCATTAATTTGAAGCTAAATCAAGTTTATCGCATGGATTTTGAAGCTAACTCGTTTGATCGTCTGCATTTGAAGCTATATCACGTATATCCCAAGTGTTTGAAGCTAAATCATTTGTTAAGCATGGATTTGAAGGTAAACCTTCTACATCGCATTGATTTGAAGCTAAATCATGAGCTTCGCATGGATTACAATCTAACACGTTTGTTTCGCCTGCATTTGAAGCTATATCACGTATATCCCAAGTGTTTGAAGCTAAATCATTTGTTCAGCATGGATTTGAAGGTAAACCTTCTACATCGCATTGATTTGAAGCTAAATCATGAGTTTCGCATGGATTACAAGCTAACACGTTTGTTTCGCCTACATTTGAAGCTATATCATTTATATCGCAATTATTTGAAGCTAAGTCATTTGTGTTGCATGGATTTGAAGCTCATCCTTCTACTTCGCATTGATTTCAAGCTAAATCAAGTTTATCGCATGGATTTTGAGGCTAACTCGTTTGATCGTCTGCATTTGAATCTGTATCATTTATACCGCAAGTATCTGAAACTAAATCATTTGTGTTGCATGGATTTTAAGCTAATCCTTCTACTTCGCATTGATTTGAAGCTAAATCAAGTTTATCGCATGGATTTTGAAGCTAACTCGTTTGATCGGCTGCATTTGAAGCTATATCACGTATATCCCAAGTGTTTGAAGCTAAATCATTTGTTAAGCATGGATTTGAAGGTAAACCTTCTACATCGCATTGATTTTCAGCTAAATCAAGTGCATGGCATGTATTTGAAGATAACTCGTTTGTTTCTTCTGCATTTGAAACTATATCACTTATATCGCAAATGTCTGAAGCTAAGTCACTTGTTTCGCGTGGACTTGAAGCCATCTCGTTTGATCGTCTGCATTTGAAGCTATATTACATATATCCCAAGTGTCTGAAGCTAAATCATTTGTGTTGCATGGATTTGAAGCTAATCCTTGTACTTCGCATTGATTTGAAGCTAAATCAAGTTTATCGCATGGATTTTGAAGCTAACTCGTTTGATCTTCTGCATTTGAAGCTATATCACTTATATCCCAAGTGTCTGAAGCTAAATCATTTGTTGTGCATGGATTTGAAGGTAAAGCTTCTACATCGCATTGATTTGAAGCTAAATCATGAGTTTCGCATGGATTAGAAGATAACTCGTTTGTTAGGCCTGCATTTGAAGCTACATCATTTATATCGCAAGTATTTGAAGCTAAATCATTTGTGTTGCATGGATTTGAAGCTAATCCTTCTACTTCGCATTGATTTGAAGCTAAATCAAGTTTATCGCATGGATTTTGAAGCTAACTCGTTTGATCGTCTGCATTTGAAGATATATCACTTATATCGCAAGTGTCTGAAGCTAAATCACTTGTTTCGCGTGGACTTGAAGCTAACTCGTTTGATCGTCTGCATTTCAAGCTATATCATTTATATCGCAAGTATTTGAAACTAAATCATTTGTGTTGCATGGATTTGAAGCTCATCCTTCTACTTCGCATGGATTTGAAGATAAATCAAGTTTATCGCATGGATTTTGAAGCTAACTCGTTTGATCGTCTACATTACAAGCTATATCACTTATATCCCAAGTGTTTGAAGCTAAATTATTTGTTAAGCATGGATTTGAAGGTAAACCTTCTACATCGCATTGATTTGAAGCTAAATCATGGGTTTCGCATAGATATGAAACTAACTCGTTTGTTTCGTCTGCATTTGAAGCTGTATCACTTATACCGCAAGTATCTGGACCTAAATCATTTGCTTCGCATGGATTTGAAGCTAATCCTTCTACTTCGCATTGATTTGAAGCTAAATCAAGTTTATCGCATGGATTTTGAAGCTAACTCGTTTGATCGTCTGCATTTCAAGCTATATCACTTATATCCCAAGTGTTTGAAACTAAATCATTTGTTGCTCATGGATTTGAAGGTGAACCTTCTACATCGCATTGATTTGAATCTAAATCAAGTGCATGGCATGGATTTGAAGATAACTCGTTTGTTTGTTCTGCATTTGAAGCTATATCATTTATATCCCAAGTATTTGAAGCTAAATCATTTGTTAAGCATGGATTTGAAGGTAAACCTTCTACATCGCATTGATTTGAAGCTAAATCGTGAGTTTCGCATGGATTAGAAGCTAACACGTTTGTTTTGCCTGCATTTGAAGCTATATCATTTATATCGCTAGTATTTGAAGCCAAATCATTTGTGTTGCATGGATTTGAAGCTCATCCTTCTACTTCGCATTGATTTGAAGCTAAATCAAATTTATCGCGTGGATTATGAAGCTAACTCGTTTGATCGTCTGCATTTGAATCTATGTCACTTATATCCCAAGTGTTTGAAGCTAAATCATTTGTTAAGCATGGATTTGAAGGTAAACCTTCTACATCGCATTGATTTGAAGCTAAATCATGAGTTTCGCATGGATTAGAAGCTAACTCGTTTGTTTCGCCTGCATTTGAAGCTATATGATTTATATCGCAAGTATTTGAAGCTACATAATTTTTGTTGCACGGATTTGAAGCTAATCCTTCTACTTCGCATTGATTTGGAGCTAATCCTTCTACTTCGCATTGATTTGAAGCTAAATCAAGTTTATCGCATGGATTTTGAAGCTAATTCGTTTGATCGTCTGCATTTGAAGCTATATCACTTATATCCCAAGTGTTTGATGCTAAATTATTTGTTAAGCATGTATTTGAAGGTAAACCTTCTACATCACATTGATTTGAAGATAAATCATGAGTTTCGCATGGATTAGAAGCTAACTCGTTTGTTTCGCCTGCATTTGAAGCTATATCACTTATATCGCAAGTATCTGATGCTAAATCATTTGTTTTGCATAGATTTGAAGCTAAACCTTCTACATGTCATTCATTTTCAGCTAAATCAAGTGCATGGCATGGATTTGAAGATAACTCGTTTGTTTCTTCTGCATTTGAAGCTATATCACTTATATCGCAAGTGTCTGAAGCTAAATCACTTGTTTCGCGTGGACTTGAAGCTAACTCGTTTGATCGTCTGCATTTCAAGCTATATCACTTATATCCGAAGTGTTTGAAGCTAAATTATTTGTTAAGCATGGATTTGAAGGTAAACCTTCTACATCGCATTGATTTGAAGCTAAATCATGAGTTTCGCATGGATTAGAAGCTAACTCGTTTGTTTCGCCTGCATTTGAAGCTATATCATTTATATCGCTAGTATTTGAAGCTAAATCATTTGTGTTCCACGGATTTGAAGCTAATCCTTCTACTTCGGATTGATTTGAAGCTCAAATCAAGTTTATCGCATGGATTTTGAAGCTAACTCGTTTGATCGTCTGCATTTCTAGCTATATCACTTATATCCCAAGTGTTTGAAGCTAAATTATTTGTTAAGCATGGATTTAAAGGTAAACCTTCTACGTCGCATTGATTTGAAGCTAAATCATGAGTTTCGCATGGATTAGAAGCTAACTCGTTTGTTTCGCCTGCATTTGAAGCTATATCATTTATATCGCAAGTATTTGAAGCTAAATCATTTGTGTTGCATGGATTTGAAGCTCATCCTTCTACTTCGCATGGATTTGAAGATAAATCAAGTTTATCGCATGGATTTTGAAGCTAACTCGTTTGATCGTCTGCATTACAAGCTATATCACTTATATCCCAAGTGTTTGAAGCTAAATTATTTGTTAAGCATGGATTTGAAGGTAAACCTTCTACATCGCATTGATTTGAAGCTAAATCATGGGTTTCGCATAGATATGAAACTAACTCGTTTGTTTCGTCTGCATTTGAAGCTGTATCACTTATACCGCAAGTATCTGGACCTAAATCATTTGCTTCGCATGGATTTGAAGCTAATCCTTCTACTTCGCATTGATTTGAAGCTAAATCAAGTTTATCGCATGGATTTTGAAGCTAACTCGTTTGATCGTCTGCATTTCAAGCTATATCACTTATATCCCAAGTGTTTGAAACTAAATCATTTGTTGCTCATGGATTTGAAGGTGAACCTTCTACATCGCATTGATTTGAATCTAAATCAAGTGCATGGCATGGATTTGAAGATAACTCGTTTGTTTCTTCTGCATTTGAAGCTATATCATTTATATCCCAAGTATTTGAAGCTAAATCATTTGTTAAGCATGGATTTGAAGGTAAACCTTCTACATCGCATTGATTTGAAGCTAAATCGTGAGTTTCGCATGGATTAGAAGCTAACACGTTTGTTTTGCCTGCATTTGAAGCTATATCATTTATATCGCTAGTATTTGAAGCCAAATCATTTGTGTTGCATGGATTTGAAGCTCATCCTTCTACTTCGCATTGATTTGAAGCTAAATCAAATTTATCGCGTGGATTATGAAGCTAACTCGTTTGATCGTCTGCATTTGAATCTATGTCACTTATATCCCAAGTGTTTGGAGCTAAATCATTTGTTAAGCATGGATTTGAAGGTAAACCTTCTACATCGCATTGATTTGAAGCTAAATCATGAGTTTCGCATGGATTAGAAGCTAACTCGTTTGTTTCGCCTGCATTTGAAGCTATATGATTTATATCGCAAGTATTTGAAGCTACATAATTTTTGTTGCACGGATTTGAAGCTAATCCTTCTACTTCGCATTGATTTGAAGCTAATCCTTCTACTTCGCATTGATTTGAAGCTAAATCAAGTTTATCGCATGGATTTTGAAGCTAATTCGTTTGATCGTCTGCATTTGAAGCTATATCACTTATATCGCAAGTATCTGATGCTAAATCATTTGTTTCGCATAGATTTGAAGCTAAACCTTCCACATCTCATTCATTTTCAGTTAAATCAAGTGCATGGCATGGATTTGAAGATAACTCGTTTGTTTCTTCTGCATTTGAAGCTATATCACTTATATCGCAAGTGTCTGAAGCTAAATCACTTGTTTCGCGTCGACTTGAAGCTAACTCGTTTGATCGTCTGCATTTGAAGCTATATCACTTATATCCCAAGTGTTTGAAGCAAAATTATTTGTTAAGCATGGATTTGAAGGTAAACCTTCTACATCGCATTGATTTTCAGCTAAATCAAGTGCATGGCATGGATTTGAAGATAACTCGTTTGATCGTCTGCATTTCAAGCTATATCACTTATATCCCAAGTGTTTGAAGCTAAATTATTTGTTAAGCATGGATTTGAAGGTAACCCTTCTACATCGCATTGATTTGAAGCTAAATCATGAGTTTCGCATGTATTAGATGCTAACTCGTTTGTTTCTTCTGCATTTGAAACTATATCACTTATATCGCAAATGTCTGAAGCTAAATCACTTGTTTCGCGTGGACTTGAAGCTAACACGTTTGATCGTCTGCATTTGAAGCTATATCACATATATCCCAAGTGTCTGAAGCTAAATCATTTGCGTTGCATGGATTTGAAGCTAATCCTTCTACTTCGCATTGATTTGAAGCTAAATCAAGTTTATCGCATGGATTTTGAAGCTAACTCTTTTGATCGTCTGCATTTCAAGCTATATCACTTATATCCCAAGTGTTCGAAGCTAAATTATTTGTTAAGCATGGATTTGAAGGTAAACCTTCTACATCGCATTGATTTGAAGCTAAATCATGAGTTTCGCATGGATTAGAAGCTAACTCGTTTGTTTCGCATGCATTTGAAGCTATATCATTTATATCGCAAGTATTTGAAGCTACATCATTTGTGTTGCACGGATTTGAAGCTAATCCTTCTACTTCGCCTTGATTTGAAGCTAAATCAAGTTTATCGCATGGATTTTGAAGCTAACTCGTTTGATCGTCTGCATTTGAAGCTATATCACTTATATCGCAAGTGTCTGAAGCTAAATCACTTGTTTCGCTTGGACTTGAAGCTAACTCGTTTGATCGTCTGCATTTCAAGCTATATCACTTATATCCCAAGTGTTTGAAGCTAAATTATTTGTTAAGCATGGATTTGAAGGTAACCCTTCTACATCGCATTGATTTGAAGCTAAATCATGAGTTTCGCATGGATTAGAAGCTAACTCGTTTGTTTCGCCTGCATTTGAAGCTATATCATTTATATCGCAAGTATTTGAAGCTAAATCATTTGTGTTCCACGGATTTGAAGCTAATCCTTCTACTTCGCATTGATTTGAAGCTAAATCAAGTTTATCGCATGGATTTTGAGGCTAACTCGTTTGATCGTCTGCATTTGATGCCATATCACTTATATCCCAAGTGTTTGAAGCTAAATTATTTGTTAAGCATGGATTTGAAGGTAAACCTTCTACATCGCATTGATTTGAAGCTAAATCATGAGTTTCGCATGGATTATAAGCTAACTCGTTTGTTTCTCCTGCATTTGAAGCTATATCACTTATATCGCAAGTATCTGATGCTAAATCATTTGTTTCGCATGGATTTGAAGCTAAACCTTCTACATCGCATTGATTTTCAGCTAAATCAGGTACTTGGCATGGATTTGAAGATAACTCGTTTGTTTCTTCTGCATTTGAAGCTATATCACTTATATCGCAAGTGTCTGAAGCTAAATCACTTGTTTCGCGTGGACTTGAAGCTAACTCGTTTGATCGTCTGCATTTCAAGCTATATCACTTATATCCCAAGTGTTTGAAGCTAAATTATTTGTTAAGCATGGATTTGAACGTAAACCTTCTACATCGCATTGATTTGAAGCTAAATCATGAGTTTCGCATGGATTAGAAGCTACCTCGTTTGTTTCGCCTGCATTTGAAGCTATATCATTTATATCGCAAGTATTTGAAGCTAAATCATTTGTGTTCCACGGATTTGAAGCTAATCCTTCTACTTCGGATTGATTTGAAGCTCAAATCAAGTTTATCGCATGGATTTTGAAGCTAACTCGTTTGATCGTCTGCATTTCTAGCTATATCACTTATATCCCAAGTGTTTGAAGCTAAATCATTTGTTGCCCATGGATTTGAAGGTGAACCTTCTACATCGCATTGATTTGAATCTAAATCATGAGTTTCGCATGGATTAGAAACTAACTCGTTTGTTTCGCCTGCATTTGAAGCTATATCATTTATATCGCAAGTATTTGAAGCTAAATCATTTGTGTTGCATGGATTTGAAGCTAATCCTTCTACTTCGCATTGATTTGAAGCTAAATCAAGTTTATCGCATGGATTTTGAAGCTAACTCGTTTGATCGTCTGCATTTGAAGCTATATCACTTATATCCCAAGTGTTTGAAGCTAAATTATTTGTTAAGCATGAATTTGAAGGTAAACCTTCTACATCACAGTAATTTGAAGCTAAATCATGAGTTTCGCATGGATTAGATGCTGACTCGTTTGTTTCGCCTGCATTTGAAGCTATATCACTTAAATGGCAAGTATCTGATACTAAATCATTTGTTTCGCATGGATTTGAAGCTAATCCTTCTACTTCGCATTGATTTGAAGCTAAATCAAGTTTATCGCATGGATTTTGAAGCTAACTCGTTTGATCGTCTGCATTTCAAGCTATATCACTTATATCCCAAGTGTTTGAAACTAAATCATTTGTTGCTCATGGATTTGAAGGTGAACCTTCTACATCGCATTGATTTGAATCTAAATCAAGTGCATGGCATGGATTTGAAGATAACTCGTTTGTTTCTTCTGCATTTGAAGCTATATCATTTATATCCCAAGTATTTGAAGCTAAATCATTTGTTAAGCATGGATTTGAAGGTAAACCTTCTACATCGCATTGATTTGAAGCTAAATCGTGAGTTTCGCATGGATTAGAAGCTAACACGTTTGTTTTGCCTGCATTTGAAGCTATATCATTTATATCGCTAGTATTTGAAGCCAAATCATTTGTGTTGCATGGATTTGAAGCTCATCCTTCTACTTCGCATTGATTTGAAGCTAAATCAAATTTATCGCGTGGATTATGAAGCTAACTCGTTTGATCGTCTGCATTTGAATCTATGTCACTTATATCCCAAGTGTTTGAAGCTAAATCATTTGTTAAGCATGGATTTGAAGGTAAACCTTCTACATCGCATTGATTTGAAGCTAAATCATGAGTTTCGCATGGATTAGAAGCTAACTCGTTTGTTTCGCCTGCATTTGAAGCTATATGATTTATATCGCAAGTATTTGAAGCTACATAATTTTTGTTGCACGGATTTGAAGCTAATCCTTCTACTTCGCATTGATTTGAAGCTAATCCTTCTACTTCGCATTGATTTGAAGCTAAATCAAGTTTATCGCATGGATTTTGAAGCTAATTCGTTTGATCGTCTGCATTTGAAGCTATATCACTTATATCGCAAGTATCTGATGCTAAATCATTTGTTTCGCATAGATTTGAAGCTAAACCTTCCACATCTCATTCATTTTCAGTTAAATCAAGTGCATGGCATGGATTTGAAGATAACTCGTTTGTTTCTTCTGCATTTGAAGCTATATCACTTATATCGCAAGTGTCTGAAGCTAAATCACTTGTTTCGCGTCGACTTGAAGCTAACTCGTTTGATCGTCTGCATTTGAAGCTATATCACTTATATCCCAAGTGTTTGAAGCAAAATTATTTGTTAAGCATGGATTTGAAGGTAAACCTTCTACATCGCATTGATTTTCAGCTAAATCAAGTGCATGGCATGGATTTGAAGATAACTCGTTTGATCGTCTGCATTTCAAGCTATATCACTTATATCCCAAGTGTTTGAAGCTAAATTATTTGTTAAGCATGGATTTGAAGGTAACCCTTCTACATCGCATTGATTTGAAGCTAAATCATGAGTTTCGCATGGATTAGAAGCTAACACGTTTGTTTCGCCTGCATTTGAAGCTATATCATTTATATCGCAAGTATTTGAAGCTAAATCATTTGTTCAGCATGGATTTGAATGTAAACCTTCTACATCGCATTGATTTGAAGCTAAATCATGAGTTTCGCATGGATTAGAAGCTAACTCGTTTGTTTCGCCTGCATTTGAAGCTATATCATTTATATCGCAAGTATTTGAAGCTAAAACATTTGTGTTTCACGGATTTGAAGCTAATCCTTCTACTTCGCATTGATTTGAAGCTAAATCAAGTTTATCGCATGGATTTTGAAGCTAACTCGTTTGATCGTCTGCATTTGATGACATATCACTTATATCCCAAGTGTTTGAAGCTAAATCATTTGTTAAGCATGGATTTGAAGGTAAACCTTCTACATCGCATTGATTTGAAGCTAAATCATGAGTTTCGCATGGATTAGAACCTAACACGTTTGCTTCGCCTGCATTTGAAGCTATATCATTTATATCGCAAGTATTTGAAGCTAAATCATTTGTTAAGCATGGATTTGAAGGTAAACCTTCTACATCGCATTGATTTGAAGCTAAATCATGAGTTTCGCATGGATTAGAAGCTAACTCGTTTGTTTCGCCTGCATTTGAAGCTATATCATTTATATCGCAAGAATTTGAAGCTAAATCATTTGTGTTCCACGGATTTGAAGCTAATCCTTCTACTTCGCATTGATTTGAAGCTAAATCAAGTTTATCGCATGGATTTTGAAGCTAACTCGTTTGATCGTCTGCATTTGATGCCATATCACTTATATCCCAAGTGTTTGAAGCTAAATCATTTTTTAAGCATGGATTTGAAGATAAACCTTCTACATCGCATTGATTTGAAGCTAAATCATGAGTTTCGCATGGATTAGAAGCTAACACGTTTGTTTCGCCTGCATTTGAAGCTATATCATTTATATCGCAAGTATTTGAAGCTAAATCAATTGTTAAGCATGGATTTGAACGTAAACCTTCTACTTCGCATTGATTTGAAGCTAAATCAAGTTTGTCGCATGGATTTTGAAGCTAACTCGTTTGATCGTCTGCATTTGAAGCTATATCACTTATATCCCAAGTGTTTGAAGCTAAATTATTTGTTAAGCATTGATTTGAAGGTAAATCTTCTACATAGCATTGATTTGAAGCTAAATCATGAGTTTCGCATGGATTAGAAGCTAACTCGTTTGTTTCGCCTGCATTTGAAGCTATATCATTTATATCGCAAGTATTTGAAGCTAAATCATTTGTGTTCCACGGATTTGAAGCTAATCCTTCTACTTCGCTTTGATTTGAAGCTAAATCAAGTTTATCGCATGGATTTTGAAGCTAACTCGTTTGATCGTCTGCATTTGATGCCATATCACTTATATCCCAAGTGTTTGAAGCTAAATCATTTTTTAAGCATGGATTTGATGGTAAACCTTCTACATCGCATTGATTTGAAGCCAAATCATGAGTTTCGCATGGATTAGAAGCTAACACGTTTGTTTCGCCTGCATTTGAAGCTATATCATTTATATCGCAAGTATTTGAAGCTAAATCATTTGTTAAGCATGGATTTGAAGGTAAACCTTCTACTTCGCATTGATTTGAAGCTAAATCAAGTTTATCGCATGGATTTTGAAGCTAACTCGTTTGATCGTCTGCATTTGAAGCTATATCACTTATATCCCAAGTGTTTGTAGCTAAATTATTTGTTAAGCATTGATTTGAAGGTAAATCTTCTACATAGCATTGATTTGAAGCTAAATCATGAGTATCGCATGGATTAGAAGCAAACACGTTTGTTTCGCCTGCATTTGTAGCTATATCATTTATATCGCAAGTATTTGAAGCTAAATCATTTGTTAAGCATGGATTTGAAGGTAAACCTTCTACATCGCATTGATTTGAAGCTAAATCATGAGTTTCGCATGGATTAGAAGCTAACACGTTTGTTTCGCCTGCATTTGAAGCTATATCATTTATATCGCAAGTATTTGAAGCTAAATCATTTGTGTTCCACGGATTTGAAGCTAATCCTTCTACTTCGGATTGATTTGAAGCTCAAATCAAGTTTATCGCATGGATTTTGAAGCTAACTCGTTTGATCGTCTGCATTTGATGCCATATCACTTATGTCCCAAGTGTTTGAAGATAAATCATTTTTTAAGCATGGATTTGAAGGTAAACCTACTACATCGCATTGATTTGAAGCTAAATCATGAGTTTCGCATGGATTAGAAGCTAACACGTTTGTTTCGCCTGCATTTGAAGCTATATCATTTATATCGCAGGTATTTGAAGCTAAATCATTTGAGTTCCACGGATTTGAAGCTAATCCTTCTACTTCGCATTGATTTGAAGCTAAATCAAGTTTATCGCATGGATTTTGAAGCTAACTCGTTTGATCGTCTGCATTTGAAGCTATATCACTTATATCCCAAGTGTTTGAAGCTAAATTATTTGTTAAGCATTGATTTGAAGGTAAATCTTCTACATAGCATTGATTTGAAGCTAAATCATGAGTTTCGCATGGATTAGAAGCAAACACGTTTGTTTCGCCTGCATTTGTAGCTATATCATTTATATCGCAAGTATTTGAAGCTAAATCATTTGTTAAGCATGGATTTGAAGGTAAACCTTCTACATCGCATTGATTTGAAGCTAAATCATGAGTTTCGCATGGATTAGAAGCTAACTCGTTTGTTTAGCCTGCATTTGAAGCTATATCATTTATATCGCAAGTATTTGAAGCTAAATCATTTGTGTTCCACGGATTTGAAGCTAATCCTTCTACTTCGCTTTGATTTGAAGCTAAATCAAGTTTATCGCATGGATTTTGAAGCTAACTCGTTTGATCGTCTGCATTTGATGCCATATCACTTATATCCCAAGTGTTTGAAGCTAAATCATTTTTTAAGCATGGATTTGAAGGTAAACCTTCTACATCGCATTGATTTGAAGCCAAATCATGAGTTTCGCATGGATTAGAAGCTAACACGTTTGTTTCGCCTGCATTTGAAGCTATATCATTTATATCGCAAGTATTTGAAGCTAAATCATTTGTTAAGCATGGATTTGAAGGTAAACCTTCTACTTCGCATTGATTTGAAGCTAAATCAAGTTTATCGCATGGATTTTGAAGCTAACTCGTTTGATCGTCTGCATTTGAAGCTATATCACTTATATCCCAAGTGTTTGAAGCTAAATTATTTGTTAAGCATTGATTTGAAGGTAAATCTTCTACATAGCATTGATTTGAAGCTAAATCATGAGTATCGCATGGATTAGAAGCAAACACGTTTGTTTCGCCTGCATTTGTAGCTATATCATTTATATCGCAAGTATTTGAAGCTAAATCATTTGTTAAGCATGGATTTGAAGGTAAACCTTCTACATCGCATTGATTTGAAGCTAAATCATGAGTTTCGCATGGATTAGAAGCTAACACGTTTGTTTCGCCTGCATTTGAAGCTATATCATTTATATCGCAAGTATTTGAAGCTAAATCATTTGTGTTCCACGGATTTGAAGCTAATCCTTCTACTTCGGATTGATTTGAAGCTCAAATCAAGTTTATCGCATGGATTTTGAAGCTAACTCGTTTGATCGTCTGCATTTGATGCCATATCACTTATGTCCCAAGTGTTTGAAGATAAATCATTTTTTAAGCATGGATTTGAAGGTAAACCTACTACATCGCATTGATTTGAAGCTAAATCATGAGTTTCGCATGGATTAGAAGCTAACACGTTTGTTTCGCCTGCATTTGAAGCTATATCATTTATATCGCAAGTATTTGAAGCTAAATCATTTGTTAAGCATGGATTTGAAGGTAAACTTTCTACTTCGCATTGATTTGAAGCTAAATCAAGTTTATCGCATGGATTTTGAAGCTAACTCGTTTGATCGTCTGCATTTGAAGCTATATCACTTATATCCCAAGTGTTTGAAGCTAAATTATTTGTTAAGCATTGATTTGAAGGTAAATCTTCTACATAGCATTGATTTGAAGCTAAATCATGAGTTTCGCATGGATTAGAAGCAAACACGTTTGTTTCGCCTGCATTTGTAGCTATATCATTTATATCGCAAGTATTTGAAGCTTAATCATTTGTTAAGCATGGATTTGAAGGTAAACCTTCTACATCGCATTGATTTGAAGCTAAATCATGAGTTTCGCATGGATTAGAAGCTAACACGTTTGTTTCGCCTGCATTTGAAGCTATATCATTTATATCGCAAGTATTTGAAGCTAAATCATTTGTTAAGCATGGATTTGAAGGTAAACCTTCTACTTCGCATTGATTTGAAGCTAAATCAAGTTTATCGCATGAATTTTGAAGCTAACTCGTTTGATCGTCTGCCTTTGAAGCTATATCACTTATATCCCAAGTGTTTGAAGCTAAATCATTTGTTAAGCATGGATTTGAAGGTAAACCTTCTACATCGCATTGATTTGAAGCTAAATCATGAGTTTCGCATGGATTAGAACCTAACACGTTTGTTTCGCCTGCATTTGAAGCTATATCATTTATATCGCAAGTATTTGAAGCTAAATCATTTCTTAAGCATGGATTTGAAGATAAACCTTCTACATCGCATTGATTTGAAGCTAAATCAAGTTTATCGCATGGATTTTGAAGCTAACTCGTTTGATCGTCTGCATTTGAAGCCATATCAGTTATATCCCAAGTGTTTGAAGCTAAATCATTTTTTAAGCATGGATTTGAAGTTAAACCTTCTACATCGCATTGATTTGAAGCTAAATCATGAGCTTCGCATGGATTAGAAGCTAACACGTTTCTTTCGCCTGCATTTGAAGCTATATCATTTATATCGCAAGTATTTGAAGCTAAATCATTTGTTAAGCATGGATTTGAAGGTAAACCTTCTACATCGCATTAATTTGAAGCTAAATCAAGTTTATCGCATGGATTTTGAAGCTAACTCGTTTGATCGTCTGCATTTGAAGCCATATCACTTATATCCCAAGTGTTTGAAGCTAAATCATTTGTTAAGCATGGATTTGAAGGTAAACCTACTACATCGCATTGATTTGAAGCTAAATCATGAGTTTCGCATGGATTAGAACCTAACACGTTTGTTTCGTCTGCATTTGAAACTATATCACTTATATCCCAAGTGTTTGAAGCTAAATCATTTGTTAAGCATGGATTTGAAGGTAAACCTACTACATCGCATTGATTTGAAGCTAAATCATGAGTTTCGCATGGATTAGAACCTAACACGTTTGTTTCGCCTGCATTTGAAGCTATATCATTTATATCGCAAGTATTTGAAGCTAAATCATTTGTTAAGCATGGATTTGAAGGTAAACCTTCTACATCGCATTGATTTGAAGCTAAATCATGAGTTTCGCATGGATTAGAAGCTAACTCGTTTGTTTCGCCTGCATTTGATGCTATATCATTTATATCGCAAGTATTTGAAGCTAAATCATTTGTGTTCCACGGATTTGAAGCTAATCCTTCTACTTCGCATTGATTTGAAGCTAAATCAAGTTTATCGCATGGATTTTGAAGCTAACTCGTTTGATCGTCTGCATTTGATGCCATATCACTTATATCCCAAGTGTTTGAAGCTAAATCATTTTTTAAGCATGGATTTGAAGGTAAACCTTCTACATCGCATTGGTTTGAAGCTAAATCATGAGTTTCGCATGGATTAGAAGCTAACACGTTTGTTTCGCCTGCATTTGAAGCTATATCATTTATATCGCAAGTATTTGAAGCTAAATCATTTGTTAAGCATGGATTTGAAGCTAATCCTTCTACTTCGCATTGATTTGAAGCTAAATCAAGTTTATCGCATGGATTTTGAAGCTAACTCGTTTGATCGTCTGCATTTGATGCCATATCACTTATATCCCAAGTGTTTGAAGCTAAATCATTTTTTAAGCATGGATTTGAAGGTAAACCTTCTACATCGCATTGATTTTAAGCTAAATCATGAGTTTCGCATGGATTAGAAGCTAACACGTTTGTTTCGCCTGCATTTGAAGCTATATCATTTATATCGCAAGTATTTGAAGCTAAATCATTTGTGTTCCACGGATTTGAAGCT
The DNA here is from genome assembly GCF_051020955.1 of Megalopta genalis. NCBI lineage: Eukaryota > Metazoa > Arthropoda > Insecta > Hymenoptera > Halictidae > Megalopta > Megalopta genalis. Next base: position 165,461 of record NW_027476621.1, read on the forward strand.
AATCCTTCTACTTCGGATTGATTTGAAGCTCAAATCAAGTTTATCGCATGGATTTTGAAGCTAACTCGTTTGATCGTCTGCATTTCTAGCTATATCACTTATATCCCAAGTGTTTGAAGCTAAATTATTTGTTAAGCATGGATTTGAAGGTAAACCTTCTACATCGCATTGATTTGAAGCTAAATCATGAGTTTCGCATGGATAAGATGCTAACTCGTTTGTTTCGCCTGCATTTGAAGCTACATCACTTAAATCGCAAGTATCTGATGCTAAATCATTTGTTTCGCATGGATTTCAAGCTAAACCTTCTACATCGCATTGATTTTCAGCTAAATCAAGTGCATGGCATGGATTTGAAGATAACTCGTTTGTTTCTTCTGCATTTGAAGCTATATCATTTATATCGCAAGTATTTGAAGCTAAATCATTTGTTAAGCATGGATTTGAAGGTAAACCTCCTACATCGCATTGATTTTCAGCTAAATCAAGTGCATGGCAATGATTTGAAGATAACTCGTTTGTTTCTTCTGCATTTGAAACTATATCACTTATATCGCAAATGTCTGAAGCTAAGTCACTTGTTTCGCGTAGACTTGAAGCTAACTCGTTTGATCGTCTGCATTTGAAGCTATATCACTTATATCCCAAGTGTTTGAAGCTAAATCATTTGTTGCCCATGGATTTGAAGGTGAACCTTCTACATCGCATTGATTTGAATCTAAATCATGAGTTTCGCATGGATTAGAAACTAACTCGTTTGTTTCGCCTGCATTTGAAGCTATATCATTTCTATCGCAAGTATTTGAAGCTAAATCATTTGTGTTGCATGGATTTGAAGCTAATCCTTCTACTTCGCATTGATTTGAAGCTAAATCAAGTTTATCGCATGGATTTTGAAGCTAACTCGTTTGATCGGCTGCATTTGAAGCTATATCACGTATATCCCAAGTGTTTGAAGCTAAATCATTTGTTAAGCATGGATTTGAAGGTAAACCTTCTACATCGCATTGATTTTCAGCTAAATCAAGTGCATGGCATGTATTTGAAGATAACTCGTTTGTTTCTTCTGCATTTGAAACTATATCATTTATATCGCAAGTGTTTGAAGCTAAATCATTTGTTAAGCATGGATTTGAAGGTAAACCTTCTACATCGCATTGATTTGAAGCTAAATCATGAGTTTCGCATGGATTAGAAGCTAACTCGTTTGTTTCGCCTGCATTTGAAGCTATATGATTTATATCGCAAGTATTTGAAGCTACATAATTTTTGTTGCACGGATTTGAAGCTAATCCTTCTACTTCGCATTGATTTGGAGCTAATCCTTCTACTTCGCATTGATTTGAAGCTAAATCAAGTTTATCGCATGGATTTTGAAGCTAATTCGTTTGATCGTCTGCATTTGAAGCTATATCACTTATATCCCAAGTGTTTGATGCTAAATTATTTGTTAAGCATGTATTTGAAGGTAAACCTTCTACATCACATTGATTTGAAGATAAATCATGAGTTTCGCATGGATTAGAAGCTAACTCGTTTGTTTCGCCTGCATTTGAAGCTATATCACTTATATCGCAAGTATCTGATGCTAAATCATTTGTTTCGCATAGATTTGAAGCTAAACCTTCTACATGTCATTCATTTTCAGCTAAATCAAGTGCATGGCATGGATTTGAAGATAACTCGTTTGTTTCTTCTGCATTTGAAGCTATATCACTTATATCGCAAGTGTCTGAAGCTAAATCACTTGTTTCGCGTGGACTTGAAGCTAAATCGTTTGATCGTCTGCATTTCAAGCTATATCACTTATATCCGAAGTGTTTGAAGCTAAATTATTTGTTAAGCATGGATTTGAAGGTAAACCTTCTACATCGCATTGATTTGAAGCTAAATCATGAGTTACGCATGGATTAGAAGCTAACTCGTTTGTTTCGCCTGCATTTGAAGCTATATCATTTATATCGCTAGTATTTGAAGCTAAATCATTTGTGTTCCACGGATTTGAAGCTAATCCTTCTACTTCGGATTGATTTGAAGCTCAAATCAAGTTTATCGCATGGATTTTGAAGCTAACTCGTTTGATCGTCTGCATTTCTAGCTATATCACTTATATCCCAAGTGTTTGAAGCTAAATTATTTGTTAAGCATGGATTTAAAGGTAAACCTTCTACGTCGCATTGATTTGAAGCTAAATCATGAGTTTCGCATGGATTAGAAGCTAACTCGTTTGTTTCGCCTGCATTTGAAGCTATATCATTTATATCGCAAGTATTTGAAGCTAAATCATTTGTGTTGCATGGATTTGAAGCTCATCCTTCTACTTCGCATGGATTTGAAGATAAATCAAGTTTATCGCATGGATTTTGAAGCTAACTCGTTTGATCGTCTGCATTACAAGCTATATCACTTATATCCCAAGTGTTTGAAGCTAAATTATTTGTTAAGCATGGATTTGAAGGTAAACCTTCTACATCGCATTGATTTGAAGCTAAATCATGGGTTTCGCATAGATATGAAACTAACTCGTTTGTTTCGTCTGCATTTGAAGCTGTATCACTTATACCGCAAGTATCTGGACCTAAATCATTTGCTTCGCATGGATTTGAAGCTAATCCTTCTACTTCGCATTGATTTGAAGCTAAATCAAGTTTATCGCATGGATTTTGAAGCTAACTCGTTTGATCGTCTGCATTTCAAGCTATATCACTTATATCCCAAGTGTTTGAAACTAAATCATTTGTTGCTCATGGATTTGAAGGTGAACCTTCTACATCGCATTGATTTGAATCTAAATCAAGTGCATGGCATGGATTTGAAGATAACTCGTTTGTTTCTTCTGCATTTGAAGCTATATCATTTATATCCCAAGTATTTGAAGCTAAATCATTTGTTAAGCATGGATTTGAAGGTAAACCTTCTACATCGCATTGATTTGAAGCTAAATCGTGAGTTTCGCATGGATTAGAAGCTAACACGTTTGTTTTGCCTGCATTTGAAGCTATATCATTTATATCGCTAGTATTTGAAGCCAAATCATTTGTGTTGCATGGATTTGAAGCTCATCCTTCTACTTCGCATTGATTTGAAGCTAAATCAAATTTATCGCGTGGATTATGAAGCTAACTCGTTTGATCGTCTGCATTTGAATCTATGTCACTTATATCACAAGTGTTTGAAGCTAAATCATTTGTTAAGCATGGATTTGAAGGTAAACCTTCTACATCGCATTGATTTGAAGCTAAATCATGAGTTTCGCATGGATTAGAAGCTAACTCGTTTGTTTCGCCTGCATTTGAAGCTATATGATTTATATCGCAAGTATTTGAAGCTACATAATTTTTGTTGCACGGATTTGAAGCTAATCCTTCTACTTCGCATTGATTTGAAGCTAATCCTTCTACTTCGCATTGATTTGAAGCTAAATCAAGTTTATCGCATGGATTTTGAAGCTAATTCGTTTGATCGTCTGCATTTGAAGCTATATCACTTATATCGCAAGTATCTGATGCTAAATCATTTGTTTCGCATAGATTTGAAGCTAAACCTTCCACATCTCATTCATTTTCAGTTAAATCAAGTGCATGGCATGGATTTGAAGATAACTCGTTTGTTTCTTCTGCATTTGAAGCTATATCACTTATATCGCAAGTGTCTGAAGCTAAATCACTTGTTTCGCGTCGACTTGAAGCTAACTCGTTTGATCGTCTGCATTTAAAGCTATATCACTTATATCCCAAGTGTTTGAAGCAAAATTATTTGTTAAGCATGGATTTGAAGGTAAACCTTCTACATCGCATTGATTTGAAGCTAAATCATGAGTTTCGCATGGATTAGATGCTAACTCGTTTGTTTCGCCTGCATTTGAAGCTATATCACTTAAATCGCAAGTATCTGATGCTAAATCATTTGTTTCGCATGGATTTCAAGCTAAACCTTCTACATCGCATTGATTTTCAGCTAAATCAAGTGCATGGCATGGATTTGAAGATAACTCGTTTGATCGTCTGCATTTCAAGCTATATCACTTATATCCCAAGTGTTTGAAGCTAAATTATTTGTTAAGCATGGATTTGAAGGTAACCCTTCTACATCGCATTGATTTGAAGCTAAATCATGAGTTTCGCATGGATTAGAACCTAACACGTTTGCTTCGCCTGCATTTGAAGCTATATCATTTATATCGCAAGTATTTGAAGCTAAATCATTTGTTAAGCATGGATTTGAAGGTAAACCTTCTACATCGCATTGATTTGAAGCTAAATCATGAGTTTCGCATGGATTAGAAGCTAACTCGTTTGTTTCGCCTGCATTTGAAGCTATATCATTTATATCGCAAGAATTTGAAGCTAAATCATTTGTGTTCCACGGATTTGAAGCTAATCCTTCTACTTCGCATTGATTTGAAGCTAAATCAAGTTTATCGCATGGATTAGATGCTAACTCGTTTGTTTCTTCTGCATTTGAAACTATATCACTTATATCGCAAATGTCTGAAGCTAAATCACTTGTTTCGCGTGGACTTGAAGCTAACTCGTTTGATCGTCTGCATTTGAAGCCACATCAGTTATATCCCAAGTGTTTGAAGCTAAATCATTTTTTAAGCATGGATTTGAAGTTAAACCTTCTACATCGCATTGATTTAAAGCTAAATCATTAGTTTCGCATGGATTAGAAGCTAACACGTTTCTTTCGCCTGCATTTGAAGCTATATCATTTATATCGCAAGTATTTGAAGCTAAATCAATTGATCAGCATGGATTTGAAGGTAAACCTTCTACATCGCATTGATTTGAAGCTAAATCATGAGTTTCGCATGGATTAGAAGCTAACTCGTTTGTTTCGCCTGCATTTGAAGCTATATCATTTATATCGCAAGTATTTGAAGCTAAAACATTTGTGTTTCACGGATTTGAAGCTAATCCTTCTACTTCGCATTGATTTGAAGCTAAATCAAGTTTTATCGCATGGATTTTGAAGCTAACTCGTTTGATCGTCTGCATTTGATGACATATCACTTATATCCCAAGTGTTTGAAGCTAAATCATTTGTTAAGCATTGATTTGAAGGTAAACCTTCTACATCGCATTGATTTGAAGCTAAATCATGAGTTTCGCATGGATTAGAACCTAACACGTTTGCTTCGCCTGCATTTGAAG